>NC_069501.1:1214228448-1214370948 GCF_027579735.1 Bombina bombina | reverse complement strand
ATTATGGGAAATGTAGTTCCAAATCATCTTGGGTGCCAAGGTTACGGACACCTACTTTAAAGGGACAGTAAACACTTTGGGACTGCAATATTAAATGATTAATTATTGATAGTAAAACAACTTTGCCTTATACTTTCAATATATAGTTTATTCACTTTTCCTTTTATGTAAGTTTAAAATGGTATATTTCCAGACTGAAAAATAAGACATGGCAGGCTTAAATAAGTGTTTACTCACACTTTACATTTAATAGACAAACTTTAACATTTGATAAATGGAAAATTCTTTATTTGAAAAAAAAAAAAAAAAAATCAGAATGTTCGACAAATATTTAACATTCATTTTGAAAAAAAACTAATTATTCCAACATTTTTTTTAATGAATATGCAGAATCATTAACTCACATATTGTGTGCTTTTTCATTTGGACCATATGCTTTTAATAAATGATATATTGTATTTTGGACATATTACACTCCTGGTTTATATTTGCTCCTCTTTATCTTTCCAGACTCTTCACTATCATTATTGTCTTCTTCATTGGACACTCACCCAAACTCCTGGGTTTATGGAACCAGCCATAAGGCTTTTACATCCGTCAAGATGTTTTGTAAATAGCACTTATTTACTACCAGGTGCGACCTGAGCAGTTGGGCAAATATGACCTGGACCAAGGGTTCAGCATATAGGTGGAGCCTGCCAGTGGTGTCACTTGTCTCTGGAATGGGGGCCCTGTGCCTGGATGGGGAGTATGTTGCTGTGGGGCCCTAGAATGTTGAGGTTTCTGGAGTTTGGCCCAAGAGGTTGGATGCCCTGTCCCTTGCCTTGGCCCCTTAAAGTTCCTGACGTAGACATTAGACCCTGGTGGGAGCAGGGTAGGGAGGTGGTGGGGTGAAGGAGTGGCACATAGGGTGGGTAGGGAGGCTTTAGAGGGCCCTTTCCTAATTTTGCCTGGGGGCCCTGGTTTGTTTCAGTTTGCCCCTGAGCACTACCTTAATTTATAATGTGGTATATTTTACCCACTGCTTTCTACATAGTTTTAACTTATAAAATAATTATATTTACAATTTGCTTAAACATTAGTAATTTATGTATGTAGTATGTAGTCTTTTTAGTTACTCGTGTTAAAGGGATATGAAACCCAAATTATTTCTTTAAGAATTCAGATAGAGCATGCAGTTTTATCATTATCATTTACTTCTGATATCAAATTTTCTACATTCTCTTTGTATCTTAAATTGAAAAGCAGAGAATTAAAATCAGGAGCACTATATGGCAGAAGTGTTGCAAGAATGTTATCCATTGGCAAGAACACTAGATGGCAGCACTAATTCCTGCCATTTAGTGCTCTAGACATCTGCCTAGGTATCTCTTCAACAAAGAATACTCTAGGAATGAAGCAAATTTGATAGAAGTAAAATATAATCTTTTTAAAAATGGTAGGCTCTGTTTGAATAACAAAATAAAGGTTTTATGTTTCATATCCCTTTAATGTGAAAGTAACTCAAATGTGTGAAATTATATTTTAGGAACAATAAGCTTCTTTTAGTCATTGAAACAAAGAAGTTTATTGCACTAGATACATGTTTTATATTAAGCATATCTTCATTTTCACACCCTCTACATCGACAAGTCCTTACAAATGACTGATAATTTGCCATGAAACACTGATGTCAGGTCTCAATTCAACTCTGTGACCTCACAGGTTACAGCGAGTGGAAAAATCTACAACATAATTACCCTTCAAGGAACCCAGTGGACTTAAATATTTTTCTCAGGTCAAATGTTCCGAGCTGATTCCCCGGATAATGTAGATGTGGCTTCTATCTATGCATAATGCAACCTCAGCCCCTATCATAGATCTCATTTGTACCTGACCTTAGTTAAACCTCTCTGCATGCAGCTTAGCTCTCACTCATATTCACAAGCTAGTTACTTTGCTAACATCTATCTCCAATGCCTCTTATACCAGGTAAGGAAGTAAGCATTGTCTGTCTGTAAAATACTAATTGTATAAAACATATTGGGACAATTTTAGCAGTTCCAATTTAAAATCAAGAGAAATCATTTTGCTATAAAGAAGTGAAAACAATTGCATCACTTTTTGGAACCTTGAACAGCAACAGACTCGCTTTTAAACAAAATAATTTGAGCAGCAGCAGTTTAATTCTGAAACAAATACAATAAATTAAAGTTGCTTCAATCTAAATTGAAACTAATGTGGCAGTATCAGCAGTGCCCTTCATGTTCATTAGCTGATAGCAACATCCTATATAGTGATCAATTGGCTGATACTTGGACCTCCTAATAATTAGTGGCATCTCCAGAAACAGCATATGGGGACACTTCTTGAAAGGTCCACCTGGTGAGACCAAGATGGGAGGAGGGGATTCAGCTTGCTTTGGGCAGAGTGGGACGTTTCATTGAATCATAAGCACCTCCTACTAAATCTCATTGGATGAGGTGCTATCTGACAATTTTCACTGATAGGTTATTATTGAGTATTATTATTATTATTATTATTATCATTGATTTATAGAGTGCTACAATGTTCTGCATTACAGAACACATGAATAAGCTAATGAGCATTGGTAGAACATACACAATTAAAACTGATGTATTGAGTTTAAAAATCTTTTACTTCATATTGCAGTGTATCAGTGAGACTATGTACTAAGGCAAGAAGCTGGTATGAGTTTATTTATTTTTTTAAATTTTTGCAAAGCTGCTACAGGAGCAAATGGGCTGGGTTTTCTCGCTCTCACCCACTGGGTGGTTGATTTCTGCTGGTGTCACTTGTTTACATAGCTTTTCTATTACCAGTATTGAAATTTTCAGTATCAGTGGTGGTTTCTCCAAGAAAAAACAGCTACTACGAATACAAAATAAAGGAGGTATTTGTAAACAATGTAATACACTCCAGCAGTGGATCTTTGGAAACACATTAAGGAATATGTCCCTTTAAATGCTGCTCTTTTGTATGGAAAATAGAATCCTAAGTATAATGTCCATTTAAGACCAAATGTTCTATTTTCTCAGAGGCCACAGTGATAAAACTGCCTCATGTTAAAGGGATTGTGCTCTGTTTATGCAAATTCTGCCACAACAGCAGCCCTAAATATAAATTGCAATATTTTTCTCCTCTTTCATTTATATAAAAAGAAAATTTATGCTTACCTGATAAATGTATTTCTTTCTTGACATGGTGAGTCCACGGATCATCATAATTACTGTTGGGAATATCACTCCTGACCAGCAGGAGGAGGCAAATAGCACCACAGCAAAGCTGTTAAATATCACTCACCTACTAAGGAAGTAACATAAGATGCAGAGGTGCCTGAGGTTTATAGAAAAACATAATTTATGCTTACCTGATAAATTTGTTTCTCTTGTGGTGTATCCAGTCCACGGATCATCCATTACTTGTGGGATATTCTCATTCCCAACAGGAAGTTGCAAGAGGACACCCACAGCAGAGCTGTCTATATAGCTCCTCCCCTCACTGCGATATCCAGTCATTCGACCGAAAACAAACAGAGAAAGGAGAAACCATAGGGTGCAGTGGTGACTGTAGTTTAAAATTAAAAAATACCTGCCTTAAAATGACAGGGCGGGCCGTGGACTGGATACACCACAAGAGAAACAAATTTATCAGGTAAGCATAAATTATGTTTTCTCTTGTAAGGTGTATCCAGTCCACGGATCCTCCATTACTTGTGGGATACCAATACTAAAGCTAAAGTACACGGATGAAGGGAGGGACAAGGCAGGTACTTAAACGGAAGGTACCACTGCCTGTAAAACCTTTCTCACAAAAATAGCCTCCGAAGAAGCAAAAGTATCAAATTTGTAGAATTTTGAAAAAGTATGAAGCGAAGACCAAGTTGCCGCCTTGCAAATCTGTTCAACAGAAGCCTCATTTTTAAAGGCCCATGTGGAAGCCACAGCTCTAGTAGAATGAGCTGTAATCCTTTCTGGAGGCTGCTGGCCAGCAGTCTCATAGGCTAAGCGGATTATGCTTTTTAGCCAAAAAGAAAGAGAGGTTGCCGAAGCCTATTGACCTCTCCTCTGTCCAGAGTAGACAACAAACAAAGCAGATGTTTGACGAAAATCTTTAGTAGCTTGTAAGTAAAATTTTAAAGCAAGAACCACGTCGAGATTGTGTAATAGACGTTCCTTCTTTGAAGAAGGATTAGGACACAAAGACGGAACAACAATCTCTTGATTGATATTCTTATTAGATACCACCTTAGGTAAAAACCCAGGTTTGGTATGCAGAACTACCTTATCTGCATGGAAGATCAGATAAGGAGAATCACATTGTAAGGCAGATAACTCGGAAACTCTACGAGCCGAGGAAATAGCTACCAAAAAAAGAACTTTCCAAGATAAAAGTTTGATATCTATGGAATGAAGAGGTGCAAACGGAACCCCCTGAAGAACTTTAAGAACCAAATTTAAACTCCATGGTGGAGCAACAGGTTTAAACACAGGCTTGATTCTAACTAAAGCCTGACAAAATGCCTGAACATCTGGGACATCCGCCAGATGCTTGTGCAAAAGAATAGATAGTGCAGAAATCTGTCCCTTTAAGGAACTAGCTGACAATACTTTCTCCAATCCTTCTTGGAGAAAAGATAATATCCTGGGAATCCTGACCTTACTCCATGAGTAGCCCTTGGATTCACACCAATAAAGATATTTCCACCATATCTTATGATAGATTTTCCTGGTGACAGGCTTTCGTGCCTGAATTAAGGTATCAATGACTGACTCAGAGAAACCACGCTTTGATAAAATCAAGCGTTCAATCTCCAGGCAGTCAGCCTCAGAGAAATTAGATTTGGATGGTTGAAAGGACCTTGAAGTAGAAGGTCCTGTCTCAGCGGCAGAATCCATGGTGGAAAGGATGACATGTCCACCAGATCTGCATACCAAGTCCTGCATGGCCACGCAGGCACTATCAAGATCACCGATGCTCTATCCTGCTTGATTTTGGCAATCAAACGAGGGAGCAGAGGAAACGGTGGAAACACATAAGCCAGGATGAAGGACCAAGGCGCTGCTAGAGCATCTATCAGCGTTGCCTTGGGGTCCCTGGACCTGGATCCGTAACAAAGAAACTTGGCATTCTGGCGAGACGCCATGAGATCCAGTTCTGGTTTGCCCCAACGATGAACCAATTGTGCAAACACCTCCGGATGGAGTTCCCACTCCCCCGGATGAAAAGTCTGTCGACTTAGAAAATACACCTCCCAGTTCTCTACACCTGGGATATGGATAGCTAATAGGTGGCAAGAGTGAATCTCTGCCCAGCAAATTATCTTTGATACTTCTAACATCGCTAGGGAACTCCTTGTTCCCCCTTGATGGTTGATGTAAGCCACAGTCGTGATGTTGTCCGACTGAAATCTGATGAACCTCATTGTCGCTAGATGAGGCCAAGCCTGAAGAGCATTGAATATCGCTCTTAGTTCCAGAATGTTTATTGGAAGGAGTGACTCCTCCTGAGTCCACGATCCCTGAGCCTTCAGGGAGTTCCAGACTGCACCCCAACCTAGAAGGCTGGCATCTGTCGTCACAATTGTCCAATCTGGCCTGCGAAAGGTCATACCTTTGGATAGATGGACCCGAGATAGCCACCAGAGAAGAGAATCCCTGGTCTCTTGATCCAGATTTAGTAGAGGGGACAAATCTGTGTAATCCTCATTCCACTGACTGAGCATGCAGAGTTGCAGCGGTCTGAGATGTAGGCGTGCAAACGGCACTATGTCTATTGCTGCTACCATTAAGCCGATTACTTCCATGCACTGAGCCACCGAAGGGCGAGGAATGGAATAAAGAACACGGCAGGAATTTAGAAGTTTTGATAACCTGGACTCCGTCAGGTAAATTTTCATTTCTACAGAATCTATTAGAGTCCCTAGGAAGGAAACTCTTGTAAGGGGGGATAGAGAACTCTTTTCCTCATTCACCTTCCACCCATGCAACCTCAGAAATGCCAACACTATGTCCGTATGAGACTTGGTAATTTGGAAGTTTGACGCCTGACTTAGGATGTCGTCTAAATAAGGGGCCACTGCTATTCCCCGCGGCCTTAGGACCGCCAGAAGCGACCCCAGGACCTTCGTAAAAATTCTTGGGGCTGTAGCTAGCCCAAAGGGAAGAGCTACAAACTGGTAATGCCTGTCTAGGAAGGCAAACCTGAGAAACCGATTATGATCTTTGTGTATCGGAATGTAAAGATAAGCATCCTTTAAATCCACTGTAATCATGTATTGACCCTCCTGGATCATAGGTAGGATGGTACGAATAGTCTCCATCTTGAACTCTGAGGAATTTGTTTAAGATCTTTAGATCCAAGATTGGTCTGAAGGTTTCCTCTTTTTTGGGAACTACAAACAGATTTGAGTAAAAACCCTGTCCCTGTTCCTCCTTTGGAACTGGATGGATCACTCCCATAACTAGGAGGTCTTGTACACAGTGTAAGAATGCCTCTCTCTTTATCTGGTTTGCAGATAATTGTGAAAGGTGAAATCTCCCTTTTGGTTGGGAAGCCTTGAAGTCCAGAAGATATCCCTGGGATATAATTTCCAACGCCCAGGGATCCTGAACATCTCTTGCCCACGCCTGGGCGAAGAGCGAAAGTCTGCCCCCTACTAGATCCGTTATCGGATAGGGGGCCGTTCCTTCATGCTGTCTTAGAGGCAGCAGCAGGCTTTTTGGCCTGCTTACCCTTGTTCCAGGTCTGGTTAGGTCTCCAGACCGTCTTGGACTGAGCAAAAGTTCCCTCTTGTTTTGCATTAGAGGAAGTTGATGCCGCACTTGCCTTGAAGTTTCGAAATGCACGAAAATTAGACTGTTTGGCCCTTGATTTGGACCTATCCTGAGGAAGGGCATGACCTTTTCCTCCAGTGATATCAGCAATAATCTCCTTCAATATATCGAGGGAGAGAGAGAGCGCTGAAACAGTTCACCTCAAAGTACACAGGTTGATATCAAAAAATCCCCAGATAAAATTGATGATTAAAGTCTATGTGAATTGTCTTCCTGCGCTAAAGGCCAGGTTTTGTGGTCCTAAAGCTAAAACATTTGAGGTGACACTGAATAGATGGAAATAATCACTCAGGACATAAAATATGTTAAATATAAGCTAATATTTATTATTGATAAAAGAGATGATTAAAATATATTCTTTGAAAAATTATTTTTAAAAATTTTTATTAAAAAATTGATTAAAAATTGAATTTAATTGAATTTGTATTAAAAAGCTGATATATTAAAGTTTTTCAGCAAAAATAACAGAGGCAAAAAGATAAAAAGATAAGATATAGGTGAGGTGAGTGTACTTAGCAGAGGCTATAGTTAGTATACACAGCACATATAATTAGTATGTTAGTATAGTTAGTGAGGTTATTATAACAACAGATGCGGTTAGTATACAACAGGTGTAATGAGTGCAGTGGATTTTGATTGAGGTTAAAGTGTAAACTAAAAAATGTGTCAGCTAAAGGTGTATATGCTAAAGGTGTGTGTGCTAAAAATATATTATAAACTAAAATAGTGTAAGCTAAACAGCTATAGAATGAATACACCTAAAAACATGTAGTAGACAGTTGTGCAAAAAAGCAATGTAAATAGAGCTTAAGTTAAAAGGTAATGTTAATAGAGCTAAGTTAATAAAGCTAGAACAATATAACTAAAATTTAGTATAAAGAATAGCCTTTTCAAACACGATTGTGATAGAACTGTAAAATGGATCAAAAGTTCTAAAAAAGTTCTTTTTTGTGCACAGATAAAAAGTGTTGGCATATGCAAAATGTTGGGCAGGTAAAATTTTCAGTGCCGTCTCCTTTTTATATTAAAAGTACCTTGTAAGATCAGACTCAAAGTCTGTTTTGTAATTCAATCCTATAGTAAACGCAAATGAAGTTCCGAAGTTCAGGTAATACCAGGTTACCTTAAGCTGCTTTTTTCAAGGAAGCATCTGTCAGGTTGTGAATATAATACCTTATTTCTTTCCTTGTCCTTTATGGTAAAGCCAGGTTACCACTAGGAATTTCGAGCAGCATACAGGACTGTTGTGGCGTTAGTGTGGTGCTTCCGCGTCTGGAAGCAGAGTAATTCTCGTCCGGTCTTTTTCCTGCTGGTGGTAGTCTGACGTCACAGACTACGGTGGCTCAAATTGGCCAAAAAGAAGTAACGCGTTTCGGTCGTGGACCTTTCTCAAACTTCAGAGCCACCGTAGTCTGTGACGTCAGACTACCACCAGCAGGAAAAAGACCGGACGAGAATTACTCTGCTTCCAGACGCGGAAGCACCACACTAACGCCACAACAGTCCTGTATGCTGCTCGAAATTCCTAGTGGTAACCTGGCTTTACCATAAAGGACAAGGAAAGAAATAAGGTATTATATTCACAACCTGACAGATGCTTCCTTGAAAAAAGCAGCTTAAGGTAACCTGGTATTACCTGAACTTCGGAACTTCATTTGCGTTTACTATAGGATTGAATTACAAAACAGACTTTGAGTCTGATCTTACAAGGTACTTTTAATATAAAAAGGAGACGGCACTGAAAATTTTACCTGCCCAACATTTTGCATATGCCAACACTTTTTATCTGTGCACAGAAAAGAACTTTTTTAGAACTTTTGATCCATTTTACAGTTCTATCACAATCGTGTTTGAAAAGGCTATTCTTTATACTAAATTTTAGTTATATTGTTCTAGCTTTATTAACTTAGCTCTATTAACATTACCTTTTAACTTAAGCTCTATTTACATTGCTTTTTTGCACAACTGTCTACTACATGTTTTTAGGTGTATTCATTCTATAGCTGTTTAGCTTACACTATTTTAGTTTATAATATATTTTTAGCACACACACCTTTAGCATATACACCTTTAGCTGACACATTTTTTAGTTTACACTTTAACCTCAATCAAAATCCACTGCACTCATTACACCTGTTGTATACTAACCGCATCTGTTGTTATAATAACCTCACTAACTATACTAACATACTAATTATATGTGCTGTGTATACTAACTATAGCCTCTGCTAAGTACACTCACCTCACCTATATCTTATCTTTTTATCTTTTTGCCTCTGTTATTTTTGCTGAAAAACTTTAATATATCAGCTTTTTAATACAAATTCAATTAAATTCAATTTTTAATCAATTTTTTAATAAAAATTTTTAAAAATAAATTTTCAAAGAATATATTTTAATCATCTCTTTTATCAATAATAAATATTAGCTTATATTTAACATATTTTATGTCCTGAGTGATTATTTCCATCTATTCAATAATCTCCTTCAAACCAGGCCCGAATAGGGTCTGCCCCTTGAAGGGAATGTTAAGCAGCTTAGACTTTGAAGTAACGTCAGCTGACCATGATTTAAGCCATAACGCTCTGCGCGCCTGGATAGCAAAACCAGAATTCTTAGCCGTTAGTTTAGTCAAATGAAGAAAGCACAACTGTCCTCGACAGGGATAGTAGTACGCTTTGCTAGAGTAGAAACTGCTCCCTCCACCTTAGGGACTGTCTGCCATAAGTCCCGTGTGGTGGCGTCTATTGGAAACATTTTTCTAAAAATAGGAGGGGGAGAGAATGGCACACCTGGTCTATCCCATTCCTTAGTAATAATTTCTGTAAACATTTTAGGTATTGGAAAAACATCAGTACACACCGGCACTGCATAGTATTTATCCAGTCTACACAATTTCTCTGGCACTGCAATTGTATCACAGTCATTCAGAGCAGCTAAAACCTCCCTGAGTAACACGCGGAGGTGTTCAAGCTTAAATTTAAATGTAGAAATAACAGAATCAGGTTGCATCATCTTCCCTGAGTCAGAAACATCACCCACAGAAAGAAGCTCTCCTTCTTCAGCTTCTGCATATTGTGAGGCATTATCAGACATAGCTCTTGAAGCGTCAGTATGCTCTGTATTTTGTCTAACTCCAGAGCTATCTCGCTTTCCTCTAAATTCAGGTAGTCTGGCTAATACCGCTGACAGTGTATTATCCATGACTGCCGCCATGTCTTGTAAAGTAAACGCTATGGGCGCCCTAGATGTACTTGGCACCATTTGAGCGTGAGTCCCTTGAGCGGGAGTCAAAGTATCTGACAGGTGGGGAGAGTTAGTCGGCATAACTTCCCCCTCGTCAGATTCCTCTGGTGATACATTTTTTAAAGACAGAATATGATCCTTATTGCTTAAAGTGAAATCAGTACATTTGGTACACATTCTAAGAGGGGGCTCCACAATTGCTTTTAAACATAATGAACAAGGAGTTTCCTCTATGTCAGACATGTTTATACAGACTAGCAATGAGACTAGCAAGCTTGGAAAACACTTTAAATCAAGTTAACAAGCAAATATAATAAACGGTACTGTGCCTTTAAGAGAAACAAATTTTGTCAGAATTTGAAAAACAGTGAAAAAAGGCAGTAAATCAAACAAAATTTTTACAGTGTGTATAATAAGCTTTGGAAAAAGAGAAAAATGACTGATCCTCACTCAGGTCATAAACGAACAATTCTTTAATCCATATTATTTAAAAATAGGAAACAGGACATGACAAAAACATGCAGCCAAGCTGAAACGTCTGACCGGTTTCGGTCACACAGGACCGTAATCATAGACACAATAACACACACATGTAACTACCTTTAAAAAAGGTTAAAACCACAATGATTGGTTAATAACAATTGCCACATGACAAACACTTTAATACAATTGAATGCATAATAAAGATATGAGAAGAAAACCTATGTATAATTTTGATTCAAACTGTATAACCTAGATTAGTATACAATGAATATTCAAGAGAGCTATCTTTAATAATAATTAATATACTGCTCAGAACAAATTCAGTAAACATCAGAGGGAAGGATAGGAGTTAAACTTAACAGACCAAATTATCATTATAGATATGAGATTGAATTTGATTTAACAGTAAATAATTAGTCTGGCCATTATTTAGTATTATTAAACTTAACGTTCAAAATATACTGTCGTTGAATACAGCTGCCAATACTAACCAGCACTAATGATGTCATATACAGTTTGAATCAAAATTATACATAGGTTTTCTTCTCATATCTTTATTATGCATTCAATTGTATTAAAGTGTTTGTCATGTGGCAATTGTTATTAACCAATCATTGTGGTTTTAACCTTTTTTAAAGGTAGTTACATGTGTGTGTTATTGTGTCTATGATTACGGTCCTGTGTGACCGAAACCGGTCAGACGTTTCAGCTTGGCTGCATGTTTTTGTCATGTCCTGTTTCCTATTTTTAAATAATATGGATTAAAGAATTGTTCGTTTATGACCTGAGTGAGGATCAGTCATTTTTCTCTTTTTCCAATGCTTATTTTCAAGTGGGTACAGGGACCCGCTTTCTGAATCTCTCACTCTGTTCTCATAGACACACAGTACCGCACTATAACCCTTGGATTACTGCCTACTGCTGTTCTCATTTAGCCTGCAATTTGTTCGGACTGATTACTCTGCCTACTGAGGACGTATCCAATTGGAGGATTCGATCACGTGGTCCCTGGTTTGTTGGGGGCCTAGGAGTTTGGAGTGGCTACGCTACTGCCGGGAGCTAACTGCGGACGTGAAAAGCGTCTGAAGCATTTCTTCTCCGTGAGGACGAATGAAGCCACCGCATCAAAAATAACAGCACTAGGGGGTGAGTGAAAACTTTGTGACGGCTTGTGCCGTGTGTTGTGAGACATTGTCCAGATAAGTCGGGTAGTGATTTACACCCGAAAAGCCCACTAAATAGTACCAGTCGCCTGGTCTGTGATAAATACAGAAGGCGATTAGGTCTGAGAGTGGTTGCCGTGAGGACAGTGCCAAATACTAAAAGTAAGTCTCACCTACCTAGGTTGCTGTGTTTAAATATATGGATGGTGATTCGCTATTTCCTCAAGAGTGGCTTTTGAGTTTATTGATGAACATTAGTAACTGTCACCTCACTGCTCATCTTTTTTGTCTATTATTCATATATTCCCTGATTATGAGGTGCTTTGGCATAGTTCAGCAGTGATTTTGCCTTTGATCATACTGGGTATAGTGTGTTTACAATAACGGTACTGTGTGCATCAATCACATATATATTTAAGTTGGACTATAATAATTAGCTCCCTATAGTTTATAGGTGGTAGCTATGGAGGACCAAGAGGGACAGGCAATTTCACTTTTTACTGATATTGACGAAGATAATTTGGATTCTTTAGACCTGGAGGATGTATTTAAATTTGACTCCCCAAATATTAAATTGGGAGACCTTTTCCAGGACTTTGAATATCTAAAGCTTAAAGAACAGAAGTTGAAGTGGGACAAATGGATTCTCAATAAGTATTTACAATTAAAAATGGTGCCCAGAGGGCTTAGGATAAATAAATTTCCAACTTATGATGTGAAAGATCAGGACTTTATTGATCGTTGGAACCATGCTCTCACCAGTTGCTCACTAACTCTGATCTCATTGCTTATAGAGTATAAGGATATGCTATTGATAGAAGTAAAGTCTAGACTTGATAAAATTTACTCTGATATGGAAAGGTTTAGGGAGTATGAGGTCTATTCAAGATTTGATGCAATCTTTAAAAAGACAATTGAGGAATCCAAGAAATTGGTAATTCAAATTAAGCATACCAAATTCTTGCGTGACCAAAAGGATTATACCTCAGGTAATGTCTATATTTGGCGGCGACGCCAAAGAAATAGACAGTGGTCTAATTTAGAGGAATTTGAGCATACTACTGATAATACCATTCCCTATATAAGTAAAAGTAAAAACAAGAACAAGAGAAGAAGGGGCCAGAGATATAATAAACAGAATAAAGTAACAGGAATTGAATTAGAACAGGATGGTAATAAGAAAGTGTCATTTGTGAATTTAGGGGGTGATACCTCTGAGGAGGATAGGTTTGCCTCAAGTTATGAGGGAGGCTCTAGTGATGATCAAGCATCTGAGTTTGATAATCAATTAGAAACAGTATGTGCTTCAACCTCCACGGATGTTCCCTTTAAGGGAATATTAAAGAATTCGGCTCAACAAGGAGCAAAACCAAAATTAAAATTGGGGTCCAATCAGTCACAGTGCTCTAAACCTCAGGTTTTTCAGGGGGCTCAGGACCCACCCGAAGGGGGGGGGAGGGAGCAAGCAGAATATGAGAAAGTCAAACCAAAAGACAGGGGACCAGGAACAACAGAGATACCCCTTAAGGGCCGTGAGAACCAGAAAACAGAACAAGTATGTCTAGATGCTGTTATTAATATTTCCAAACATTGTCTTACTGACTTTGAGCGTAGGGTCCTTAACTATGGTCTCGGATTTGTTCCAGCTAAAAAGTTTGATCTTTTTCAAACAATTGTAGATGTTAACAAATTAATTAGAGACCTTACGGTTCACAAGTACTTTTCAGGTTCAGAGCCCATTATTGATACTCTGGATATGAGAAGGGATTTGTCAATCAGAACATCTGGAAATTTAGACTTCAGGGATACTTGTACACTGTTGTCCCTTGAAAGTTTATCCAACGAGGGAAATATTGGTAACATGGGTTCTGCAACGTCTATCCCCAAACCTAAATCACCATCTACTTTTTATCCTATGCAAGTACGAGGTAAGGCGCTGGAAGTCTTCCACAAAAGAGTGGTGGAGGACCTTACTAATTTGTCCATGACGGCCACAGTGGGGCCCCATAATCTCACTCTTAAAGAGAAATCAGCTTTGACTGATTTAAAGAATAATGATCAGATTGTGATTAAGCAATCAGACAAGGGTGGCAATGTGGTTGTCATGGACAAAGAGTATTATGTGAACGAGGCCCTTCGCCAGCTAGAAGACTGTGACACCTACCTTGGTTTACCAGGGAATCCAACATTGAAATACTCAAATGAACTGAGACATTGGGTGGATGAGGCGGTGGAGGATGGGATAATTGATCATGCAACTGCTGAAACAATGATTGTCAATAATCCGGTTGTTCCCATCTTCCACCACCTACCAAAGATTCATAAGAGTATTATTAATGTGAAAGGTAGGCCGATTGTGGCCGGTATTGGCTCTTTATTAGAACCATTATCCAAGTGGGTTGATCATTTTCTTCAACCCTTGGTGAAAAGGCTCCCAAGTTACATCAGGGACACTACCGATGCCATGTGTGTGATGGAGGATGTGTCTTGGAAAGAGGAGTATAGTTGGTTGACAATTGATGTTGTCTCCTTATACTCATCCATCCCTCACACACATGGCCTGAGAGCTATTGAATTCTATTTAGACCTTTATACGGATCTTTCAGATGGAATGAAAGAATTTATCGTGGGATCTGTTAAATTTTTGCTTGAACATAATTTTTTTATGTTTCAGGGTCGCTACTACCTCCAGAGACGTGGGACCACTATGGGGGCCAAATTTGCCCCATCCTATGCCAACCTCTTTATGGGGTGGTGGGAGAGGGCCCACGTCTATGGAGATAGTAGCATAAATCCCTCAGATCAAGTGATCAAGTACATTCGCTATATTGATGACCTGCTCATGATTTGGTCAGGTGATCATACCTCTGCTAAGAGGTATGTGGACTATCTGAACACAAATGAGGTTGACATTCAGTTCACCTTTGAGTGGAATAAAACTGAAATCTGTTTTTTGGATATAGTCCTTAAAGGTGTCCCAGCTGAGAATAAGGTTGTTTCGTCCCTCTATAGGAAGCCTATTGCTGGTAACACTGTGTTGCATGCCAAAAGCAGTCATCCTGAGCATGTCTTTGGCGGTATTGCTAAAGGCCAATTCATGAGGGTGCGACGCAATTGTACCCAGCAAAGTGATTTCAAGAGGGAAAGTGGGGACCTGTGCAGAAGGCTTAGACAAAGAGGTTACCCACGAGAGGTTGTATACAAAGCTCAGTCTGAGGTAAAGAAAATGGACAGGGCAGTTATGCTAAGAGATGTTTCTAATAAAAGGAAGCCCCCATCCACTAACATCAAACCAAAATTTGTAACCCAGTTCTCTAATCAGTACGAAGATGTGTGTAAGATTATTGCGAAAAATCTTCCGATTCTGATGGGAGATAAGCAATTGAGGGATAAAGTTGAGGGAGGTTGTATGTTTGTAGCGAGGCGAGCTGCCTCACTGGGTAACATGCTATCTCCAAGTCTACTGAAGGAACTATCTGTCAGTAACTCATGGTTGACACATGAAGGTACTTACAGATGTGGCAGACGTACATGCACCTCTTGTGACCATATCAGGGTGGGCAGATCATTTATATCTGGCCATTCTGGAGAGGTATTCAACACTAAGGGATGCATTAATTGTAGGAGTACCTACATTGTCTATCTTATTGAGTGCATCTGCTGCTCAAAATCCTATGTAGGTAGAACGACCAGGGATGTAGGTACTAGAATTAGGGAACATCTATCCTATATCTCAGGTGATAAACCATGTTCTGCCCTTTCTAGACACTTTCTAGATGTTCACTATGGTGATGTCACTACTTTCAAATGGCAAGCAATAGAGCAAATCCCCAAGTCCCCTAGGGGAGGGGATAGGCTAACCTCCCTATGCAGACAAGAAACCTACTGGATATTCAAACTAAATTGTTTGGTTCCAGTAGGTTTCAATTCTGAACATGATATACTCAATTTTTGGCACAGGTGAATTATGACATCATTAGTGCTGGTTAGTATTGGCAGCTGTATTCAACGACAGTATATTTTGAACGTTAAGTTTAATAATACTAAATAATGGCCAGACTAATTATTTACTGTTAAATCAAATTCAATCTCATATCTATAATGATAATTTGGTCTGTTAAGTTTAACTCCTATCCTTCCCTCTGATGTTTACTGAATTTGTTCTGAGCAGTATATTAATTATTATTAAAGATAGCTCTCTTGAATATTCATTGTATACTAATCTAGGTTATACAGTTTGAATCAAAATTATACATAGGTTTTCTTCTCATATCTTTATTATGCATTCAATTGTATTAAAGTGTTTGTCATGTGGCAATTGTTATTAACCAATCATTGTGGTTTTAACCTTTTTTAAAGGTAGTTACATGTGTGTGTTATTGTGTCTATGATTACGGTCCTGTGTGACCGAAACCGGTCAGACGTTTCAGCTTGGCTGCATGTTTTTGTCATGTCCTGTTTCCTATTTTTAAATAATATGGATTAAAGAATTGTTCGTTTATGACCTGAGTGAGGATCAGTCATTTTTCTCTTTTTCCAATGCTTATTTTCAAGTGGGTACAGGGACCCGCTTTCTGAATCTCTCACTCTGTTCTCATAGACACACAGTACCGCACTATAACCCTTGGATTACTGCCTACTGCTGTTCTCATTTAGCCTGCAATTTGTTCGGACTGATTACTCTGCCTACTGAGGACGTATCCAATTGGAGGATTCGATCACGTGGTCCCTGGTTTGTTGGGGGCCTAGGAGTTTGGAGTGGCTACGCTACTGCCGGGAGCTAACTGCGGACGTGAAAAGCGTCTGAAGCATTTCTTCTCCGTGAGGACGAATGAAGCCACTGCATCAAAAATAACAGCACTAGGGGGTGAGTGAAAACTTTGTGACGGCTTGTGCCGTGTGTTGTGAGACATTGTCCAGATAAGTCGGGTAGTGATTTACACCCGAAAAGCCCACTAAATAGTACCAGTCGCCTGGTCTGTGATAAATACAGAAGGCGATTAGGTCTGAGAGTGGTTGCCGTGAGGACAGTGCCAAATACTAAAAGTAAGTCTCACCTACCTAGGTTGCTGTGTTTAAATATATGGATGGTGATTCGCTATTTCCTCAAGAGTGGCTTTTGAGTTTATTGATGAACATTAGTAACTGTCACCTCACTGCTCATCTTTTTTGTGTATAATAAGCTAACAGAGCATTGCACCCATTTGCAAATGGATGATTAACCCCTTAGTTCAAAAACCGGATAAAAAAAAACGATATAGACGTTTTTTAACAGTCACACCAAACTGCCACAGCCTTGCTGTGGGCCTACCTTCCCCAACAAACGATTTTGGAAAGCCTAAGAGCCCTTTAGAGATGTCCTATAGCATTCAGAAGACCCTTGGAGGAAGCTGGATGTCTCAGTCTGTAAAAGTTACTGCGCAAAAAAACGCTAAATTAGGCCCCTCCCACTCATAGTAACACAGTGGAAAGCCTCAGGAAACTGTTTCTAGGCAAATTTAAGCCAGCCATGTGGAAAAAACTAGGCCCCAATAAAGTTTTATCACCAAAGTATATATAAAAACGTTTAAACATGCCAGCAAACGTTTTATATTGTAAATATAAAAGAGTATTACCTCAGAAAGTAAGCATGATACCAGTCGCTATTAAATCACTGTATTCAGGCTTACCTTACATAAATTTGGCATCAGCAGCATTTTCTAGCATTCACATCTTCTAGAAAAATCTTAACTGCACATACCTCATAGCAGGATAACCTGCACGCCATTCCCCCGCTGAAGTTATCTCTCTCTTCAGTCATGTGTGAGAACAGCAATGGATCTTAGTTACAACCTGCTAAGATCATAGAAATCACAGGCAGATTCTTCTATTTTTCTGCCTGGAACAAAATAGTACAACTCCGGTACCATTTAAAAATAATAAACTTTTGATTGAAGTAAAATAACAGCTACATTTCACCACTTCTCTCTTACTACCTCCATGTTTGTTGAGAGTTGCAAGAGAATGACTGGATATGGCAGTGAGGGGAGGAGCTATATAGACAGCTCTGCTGTGGGTGTCCTCTTGCAACTTCCTGTTGGGAATGAGAATATCCCACAAGTAATGGATGATCCGTGGACTGGATACACCTTACAAGAGAAAATAAACTGTCTGAAAAATAAAGGGCGGGTCGTGGACTCACCATGTCAAGAAAGAAAGAAATTTATCAGGTAAACATACATTTTCTTTTCTTTCTAATGACACGGTGAGTCCACGGATCATCATAATTACTGTTAGGAACTAATACCCAAACCAGAGGACACAAATGATAAGGGAGGGACAAGACAGTTAACCTAAACAGAAGGCACCACTGCTTGAAGAACCTTACTCCCTAAACTTTACCACCTCTTTGCAACTGTTACAGGCAAAGAGAATGACTGGGGATTGTGGGTAGGGGAGTGAAATTTAACAGCTTTGCTGTGGTGCTCTTTGCCTCCTCCTGCTGGTCAGGAGTGATATTCCCAACACTAATTATGATGATCCGTGGACTCCCGGTGTCATTAGAAAGAAATTGGCCATTTCAAAATGTATTACACATATTTTTATGCATTTATCTTTCAAGAATAAACCAGTGTTTTCTTGTTAGGTCTCCAGAAGAGTGTCTCTATGCATGAATATAAATTAATTGTACCTATCAGCCAATGAGCATTAGTAGGAAGTATCTATGAGCCAATGAGCATTAGAAGGAAGCATCTATCAGCCAATGAGTAAAAAAAAATTACATTTTTAGAATATTTGTTTCAAAACATTCTGACGAGCTGATTATTTCGCCTGTGACCACCTTTAGAAAATATATTGCAAAAGTTGTTTTACTTTGCAAAGTTAGGCATTTTATATTACAATCTCAAAGAGATTACTGTCCCATTAAAATATAACTTTTTTTAAACCATTTTCAAAGCCAACTCTCTTGAAGCACAATACCCAATATATTTTAATACTTGATAGCACCATTCAGTTTTATAATATTCAGTCAACATACAGCACCTTTTTGGCATCTATAGATTTTTATTAAGATTCTCGCTAACGTAATCAGAAGATACAGTGCAACCTCCTTAGCTCATTCTACAGTGATAGTCAAAAACTGAAGATCAATTCTAAATATCTGCATGAGGACAATTGTATTTCTTTTGTTGAAAAATGATAAAAACATGAAGCGAGTTACTGAATTCCAAATCTGAAGCAAGTGTCATTGTTTGTAAAAAGTAAGAAACAACAGGGACTTTGAAAAAGACAAATGATTTGCAAAGGCAGCTGATAGTACCGTAGTGATGGACTCTCGAGAACATAGTGTTCCAAAGAGATGCAATGACATTTTATAGTAAATCAAAAATATCTAGTAACCAATCAACCACAACAGTACATAAGCATTTGAAATTTCTACAGTTTCAGAAGCACTGGAAAAAGACATAGCATTAATAATATTTAAAATCTGGACTTACATCTCCTTGGGAAGCAACGGTAACAAATTTCAGGCTTTTCATTTAACCTAAGCAAGCCAATCTTCTTTAAGAAGATGATTTGTCCGACAAACCATTAAAGAGTTATCTGGGGGGAAAGATATGGAAACAATATTTGGATTAGTAAATTATTTTCTGGATATATTTGATTATAAGGTCTGTAACCTTCATGACACTTTAAAGGAAAATAAAAATATAAAAAACAAGTAAATAAACAAACAAACTATTTATTGCTATTTCAGTGTTGGCTGATCTGTGGACAGTCAACTGACATGTATTCCTATTAGGATGGGATGTGCACTGCAGACAAAAATATATTACTCTAATAATTTAGAGACGTTTATATGTTTCACTTTTATGTCCATTTATAGAATCAATTAAGTATAACAATATTTTAAACCTTACTATGTGTATAATAATAAAAAAGGATAAATACATAGTCAAAGTCATGCACCCAAACAGCCCCTCCAAATTAGGATGTCACCATTGTGTGAGTTATATTTACATATGCCTGCTCCTGATTGGCTCCAGAGAGACCTGCAAGATATGCAGCTTTGCTGAAGTGTTTAAACCATTTGCAGTTGTTATGCTTCACATGCACGTGCACAGAAAAATGTTAACTAACTTTTACTAGAAGCATTTTTGCCAATATATGTATATTGCAAATATATTTCTATTCAAATATGTAATTCATCTATGTGTATTTAAATTTTTTACCAGAATGTCCCTAAACATAAAACACTTCCCACACACTTATTCACGCACAAACATAAATATACAATCATATTCACCTTTAAACACTCACAGGCACTGCCAGTATTTTTAAGACTCAGAACAAAGTTGAAAATGAAGAATAAATATAGAAATATAGATGATATCATTAGGAAACTTCTGTGTGTTAGAATCTAAATGTAAACCAATTATTATTTAATATCAGTCCTAGAACCTTTAGTTCCAAAATTATGGAGTATAATTATTTATGCAAATTCATGCTAATGAGCACGGCAGGTATTTTTCCCCCCCCAGAAAAGTGTCAATCTAGGCAGGCTCCTTAAACTATATCCCTTTAATTCTGTAACAAAACATTAGTTTCATTAAACCTTTGTGTACTAAATATTAAGTTTAAATATAACATACATTCTTCTTTATGTCCATAGCATTTTTAAGTGGTTTGTATTGTAAATTAGTAAGCAATAATCATTTAATTTGCTTTGAGATGAAAAATATTATTTTTATATACATTTTAAAAATATGGGCCCAATTTGTCAAAATAATATTTTGTTTTGTGAAATAGCTTCTCAAATCCAATATATTTTCCATATTTTGCTTGTCTTGAAAATCATTATACTGCTTTATAGATATCAGGTTCAATGCTTGAAATTTCCTGAATATTACTTTTATAACAATCTGTGAATAATGTAAAATGTCTCTTAAAATAGAATTCACTCATGCAATCCGGGTAGCCTAAAAATAATCATTTCAGTTTTATCTATCAATATATAATGTATGCATGAATAATATATTGCATATTCCATTTAGCTGCGCAAAGGCTATACAAGAGCTGAAATCAAATGGTTTATTATGTTTTTGTATATTTCTATGCATATTAAGTATAAATTCTCTATTTAAGAGAGATATTTCAATAGAAAATACATTGCAGCTATTCAACATATGACAGATGTGCCCAATACTTAGACCATAATCTAGCAAAAGATCTCTATTTGCTGACCTGCAAATCAAAACTTTGTTGTGTAATCTTCCTGTTTCCCAGTTTTCCTTATTTATAGAGATACTAAACCCAAATATTTATTTCATGATTCAGATAGAGCATGCAATTTTAAACAGCTTTCTAATTTACTCCTATTATACATTTTTCTTAGTTCTCTTGCTATCTTTATTTGAAAAAGCAGGAATCTACACTAAGGAGCCGGCCCATTTTTAGTTTAGCACCCTAAGTTGCTTAAAATTGCATGCTCAATCTGAATCATGAAAGGAAAAAATTGTGTTTAGTGTCCATTTTAACAGTGAAAGTATGGTCTTTTAAAGACATGTGCATGGGCCGAATCTTTTAGACTGAATATTTAGAAAATTTAGTTTTCCAAATATTCAGTTGCGGTACTATTCGGTATTTGTTTCGCTTTAAACAAAACGAATAATTAATATTCGTCGAACATTAACATTCATTTTTGTTAAACAAATGTAAAGATTCCTTTGTTACAGGTGAAAAAGCTCACCTTACATACTTACATCTATAGCGTGATGGAGAGCCGCGCTAATCCTGACCCTACCTCACAGAGCCCCCAGGCAAGTTAATAGGAGACAGCACGGTGGATCGCAGGGCCTCTGCTAAAGAATCTTCACCTTTAGTGCAGGCCTGGGATCTGCTGTGCTTAGCTTCCTGTTAGCTCTCCGGGGGCTCTGTGAAGAAGGGTCGAGATTAGCGTGGCACTCCAGCGAGCTAGAGGTATTTTTAACCCTTAAGGTAATTTAAAGGTAACAAATGGATACTGACGGAATTTTGTAGAGCATTCGTTTGGAAATTAATTTTGTGTTTGATTATCGAATTTGCATATGTAACTAAACAAATGCACGTCTTGTCTTTAAGAAGCATGAATAACGTTGAGATAATAAAAAGTAAAAAAGCTTTGCAGTATAATTTCATTTTCTATTTTGCCCCCCTTATCTGTTACTCAACTCTGAAAATGGTGGGATTTCCAATTCTGAGAACTGGAAGTACACACTTTAGACTTCATAAGCTTAAAGGGATAGAAAAGTCAAAATTAAACTCTCATGATTCAGATAGAGCATGTCATTTTAAGACACTTTTACATTTACTTCTATTTTCAAAATGTGCTTTGTTCTCTTGGTATCCCTTGTTGAAAATGAATATGCACATATCCTACACTAGTTGGAGCTTAGCTGCTGATTGATGCCTGGATACATTTGTCTCTTGTGATTGGCTGACTAGATGTGTTCAGCTAGCTGACAGTAGTGCAATGCTGTTCTTTTAGCAAAGGATAACAAGACAACGAAGCACATTTGATAATAGAAGTAAAAAGTTGTGTAAAATTGTATGCTCTATCCAAATCATGAAAGAAAATGTTGGGGTTTCCTGTCCCTTTAACTGTGTTTCATAATTGGCTTCGCAAGAGGTGATATGAGGCAGACAAACAATGCAAAGTTTGTTAACAAAATAACTGTGGCTAACCCTCGTATTATCTTTAAAATGTCCGGATTGGCTCCTCCAAATAAAAGTAGTGGGTGGAGATTAAAGGTAGCTGTAACATAACGGCCCCATTAATGAAGCTGCAGACACCGCCATGTTGGAACTTAAAAGCCTGTTCTGTTCTTATGTCATATCCACTGCTGAGGCCAGTTAGAGACAATTATTAATAAACTGATAAATCAGGTGAGGACTGGCCAGGTAGTCTATATCAACCCACTTCTTTTAAAATTCTAAGGGCAAGGCTACAAGTTGCGCATTATGATTTTTCCGCCAGCGATATGGTCTTTTCGCAATCAATTTTCATTGCCCTGATATTACAAGTCTTGAAAAATCACAATTGCACATGCACATTCACCTTTTTACTCAACAATCCTTTCCACGCTCGAAGAGCTGTAGTTAATTGGTTTGGGCAACATAAAAGTTTCACGAAACACTTCAAAAATACATTGCAAAGTACAGTTACACTCATATTAAAACTGTCTAATAAAAACTATTTAAAAAAAATATTGCACACAAAAGTTATAAGGGCTCAAAGATACAAGATCGTGGGTGTTAGGGGAAAAAAAGCCAATATACATAGAGAAATATAGATTTATATGTATAGAGATATGTTTAACTAGGGAGATAAAAGATTTTACATTACAATCTTATGCACATTAAACAATATCTCAGAGGGATTTTCAAAGAGATTTTCGCATAGAGATCTCGGGATATCTAGACATATATGTAATTATATACATAACTCGCTATAAATAGATATATCTGTCCATAAATTATCACATATATCGAGAAATATTTATTTAGAAATAAATAAAACATATACCATATATGTATGCTTATATACACATGCTGTAGACAGACAGATACACATTTAAATGGATTACTGAGAAAAAAAACTGCTGGGCACTGCACATTCGTCTTTGACCCTATTCCATCACCAAGAGTGGCCTGAAGGGGCAATTGCCACCCTGGCCCAGTCCACCCACGTGAAAAAGCAACTCACAGTGTTTAAAGACCCTTTTACATTGCTGTATTCCGCAAAGCCCTTGTTTACACCGTTTGATAAATGCTTTATATCTGTACCTAATTGTCCTCAGCAGAAGAAATTAGATAAATGGAAGCAAGGTTATAACACAGTGGTGTAAACAGATAGAGGGATATTTATCAAGCCGTCAACCGCAAATACGCTGGAATTCCGAGCCTGATTCGCCCCATTTATCAAAGCCTACAGACCGGCAAAAGTTAAAATTTGTGACGTAACAAACGATCCGCTGGTCTCAATCCGACACAGATCGATGCTTACGTCATTACAGATATTCCAAATACAAATTCGGCACTATCTGACAACTTTTGCTAGTTAACAAACTTCTAACAGGTACGCTCGCCACTATTCCGGCCCAGTGTACCTGGTTTTCAATCCGCCACCCTGGAGGTTGCGGATGCCATAGGAATCAATGGGAGTCTGAAAGCAGCGAAAGCTCATGTTCGATGCTGCCAGATATCTTATTGATTTCTATGCTAAAAAAACAGTAACATTTACAAGTAGCACCCTAACATAAGCCCAGAGTCTAAACACCACTAATCTGCCGCCCCGACATCACCGCCGACTACATTATGTTAACACATACATGTATAGTTAGTCTTAATGCAGAAGGGGTTAAAAAAGTTAGCAGCTGTTTTTCATTAACATGTTCCATATGTCTATGAATAAGCGTCTACAGGGGACGCGAAACTAGTCAGACAATACTCGTGTCCTTTATCCTCCTGTCATTGTTTTTTGTGCATGTACACAGCGTTCATTGCCGTTTCTATTTTTTAACTTTGCAAGATTAAAGAATAATTTTTTACCCAGATCTCTCGCTGCAGTGCCTGCTTTCCTGTTGTGTATTATGTTATTAACCCCTATCTCGCCACTCCCGGACCCCACCGCAACTAAATAAAGTTATTAACCCCTATACCACTGCTCCCGGACCCCGCCGCAACTAAATAAATGTATTAACCCCTAAACCCCTGGCCTACCACTTACTAAACCTATTAATCCCTAAATCGCCAGCCCCCCACATCGCAGTGCCTGCTTTCCTGTTGTGTATTATGTTATTAACCCCTATCTCGCCACTCCCGGACCCCACCGCAACTAAATAAAGTTATTAACCCCTATACCACTGCTCCCGGACCCCGCCGCAACTAAATAAATGTATTAACCCCTAAACCCCTGGCCTACCACTTACTAAACCTATTAATCCCTAAATCGCCAGCCCCCCACATCGCCATAAACTAAATAAAGCTATTAACCCCTTAACCTAATAACCCGCTAACTTTACATTACAGGGAGTGCAGAATTATTAGGCAAATGAGTATTTTGACCACATCATCCTCTTTATGCATGTTGTCTTGCTCCAAGCTGTATAGGCTCGAAAGCCTACTACCAATTAAGCATATTAGGTGATGTGCATCTCTGTAATGAGAAGGGGTGTGGTCTAATGACATCAACACCCTATATCAGGTGTGCATAATTATTAGGCAACTTCCTTTCCTTTGGCAAAATGGGTCAAAAGAAGGACTTGACAGGCTCAGAAAAGTCAAGAATAGTGAGATATCTTGCAGAGAGATGCAGCACTCTTAAAATTGCAAAGCTTCTGAAGCGTGATCATCGAACAATCAAGCGTTTCATTCAAAATAGTCAACAGGGTCGCAAGAAGCGTGTGGAAAAACCAAGGCGCAAAATAACTGCCCATGAACTGAGAAAAGTCAAGCGTGCAGCTGCCAAGATGCCACTTGCCACCAGTTTGACCATATTTCAGAGCTGCAACATCACTGGAGTGCCCAAAAGCTCAAGGTGTGCAATACTCAGAGACATGGCCAAGGTAAGAAAGGCTGAAAAACGACCACCACTGAACAAGACACACAAGCTGAAACGTCAAGACTGGGCCAAGAAATATCTCAAGACTGATTTTTCTAAGGTTTTATGGACTGATGAAATGAGAGCGAGTTTTGATGGGCCAGATGGATGGGCCCGTGGCTGGATTGGTAAAGGGCAGAGAGATCCAGTCCGACTCAGACGCCAGCAAGGTGGAGGTGGAGTACTGGTTTGGGCTGGTATCATCAAAGATGAGCTTGTGGGGCCTTTTCGGGTTGAGGATGGAGTCAAGCTCAACTCCCAGTCCTACTGCCAGTTTCTGGAAGACACCTTCTTCAAGCAGTGGTACAGGAAGAAGTCTGCATCCTTCAAGAAAAACATGATTTTCATGCAGGACAATGCTCCATCACACGCGTCCAAGTACTCCACAGCGTGGCTGGCAAGAAAGGGTATAAAAGAAGAAAATCTAATGACATGGCCTCCTTGTTCACCTGATCTGAACCCCATTGAGAACCTGTGGTCCATCATCAAATGTGAGATTTACAAGGAGGGAAAACAGTACACCTCTCTGAACAGTGTCTGGGAGGCTGTGGTTGCTGCTGCACGCAATGTTGATGGTGAACAGATCAAAACACTGACAGAATCCATGAATGGCAGGCTTTTGAGTGTCCTTGCAAAGAAAGGTGGCTATATTGGTCACTGATTTGTTTTTGTTTTGTTTTTGAATGTCAGAAATGTATATTTGTGAATGTTGAGATGTTATATTGGTTTCACTGGTAAAAATAAATAATTGAAATGGGTATATATTTGTTTTTTGTTAAGTTACCTAATAATTATGCACAGTAATAGTCACCTGCACACACAGATATCCCCCTAAAATAGCTATAACTAAAAACAAACTAAAAACTACTTCCAAAATTATTCAGCTTTGATATTAATGAGTTTTTTGGGTTCATTGAGAACATGGTTGTTGTTCAATAATAAAATTAATCCTCAAAAATACAACTTGCCTAATAATTCTGCACTCCCTGTAAATATTAACTCATCCCTATCTTATAATAAATTTAAACTTACCTTTAGAATTAAAATAAACTATATTAAACTATTAATAAACCTACCCTAACTATTATACTACAATTACATTAAACTATCTTAAACTATTTATTAATCTACCCTATCTATTATACTAAAATTACATTAAATTACATTAAACTATATTAAACTATTAATTAACCTACCCTAACTATTATAATAAAATTACATTAAACTAACAATTAAATTAACTATATTACATATTTAACCCCTTAATGACCGAGGACGTGCAGGGTACGTCCTCAAAAAAAAGGCAGTTAATGCCTGAGAACGTACCCTGCACGTCCTCGGTGTGGAAAGCAGCTGGAAGCGATCCTGCTCGCTTCCAGCTGCTTTCCGGTTATTGCAGTGATGCCTCGATATGGAGGCATCCTGCAATAACCATGTATGGCCATCCGATGCAGAGAGAGCCACTCTGTGGCCCTCTCTGCACCGGACATCGATGGCCGGTATCGTTGGTGGGTGGGAGCCGACGTGGGAGGCGGGTGGCGGCCATCGATGGGCCCAGTGATGTGGAGGGGGGCGGGATCGTGGGTGGGGGTGACCGGGGGGCGCGCACGGGCGCGCGCGCGTGCACGATAGGGAGGGGGCGGGCGCGTGCACGGGAGGGAGCGGGTGGGAACCGCTACACTACAGAAAAAGGTTTTGCTCATCAGGGTTCTAAAATGTAAAATTAAAAAAAATAAAAAGCGAAATCAGGGGGTGTTTGGTTAGTATGTGGGAGGGAAGCTACACTACAGAAAAAAAAATGGGGAAAAATAAAAAAAAAAAAAAAATTTTTTCTGCAAATTGGGTACTGGCAGATAGCTGCCAGTACCCAAGATGGCCCCAAAAAGGCAAAGGGGGATGGTTAGAGAGATGTTTGAGGGGGGATCAGGGAGGTTGGGGGCTAAGGGGGATCCTAAACAGCAGCATATGTAAATATGCTATACAATTTTTTTTAAAAAAAACAAAGATTCCCTTTATTTTTGTACTGGCAGACATTCTGCCAGTACTTAAGATGGCGGGGAAAATTGTGGGGTGGGGGAGGGAAGGGAGCTGTTTGGGAGGGATCAGGGGGTGTGATGTGTCAGGTGGGAGGCTGATCTCTACACTAAAGCTAAAATTAACCCTGCAAGCTCCCTACAAGCTACCTAATTAACCCCTTCACTGCTAGACATAATACACGTGTGATGTGCAGCGGCATTTAGCGGCCTTCTAATTACCAAAAAGCAACGCCAAAGTCATATATGTCTGCTATTTCTGACCAAAGGGGATCCCAGAGAAGCATTTACAACCATTTGTGACATAATTGCTCAAGCTGCTTGTAAATGATTTCAGTGAGAAACCTAAAATTGTGAAAAATTTAACGTTTTTTTTAATTTGATCGCATCTGGCGGTGAAATGGTGGCATGAAATATACCAAAATGGGCCTAGATCAATACTTTGGGTTGTCTACTACACTACACTAAAGCTAAAATTAACCCTAGAAGCTCCCTACATGCTCCCTAATTAACCCCTTCACTGCTGGGCATAATACACTTGTGGTGCGCAGTGGCATTTAGCGTCCTTCTAATTACCAAAAAGCAACAACAAAAGCCATACATGTCTGCTATTTCTGAACAAAGGGGATCTCAGAGAATAATTTACAACCATTTATGCCATAATTGCACAAGTTGTTTGTAAATAATTTCAGTGAGAAACCTAAAGTTTGTCAAAAAAATTGTGAAAAAGTGAACGATTTTCTTTATTTGATTGCATTTGGCGGTGAAATGGTGGCATGGAATATACCAAAATGGGCCTAGATCAATACTTTGGGGTGTCTTCTAAAAAGAAATATATACATGTTAAAGGATTTTCAGGGATTCCTGAAAGATATCAGTGTCCCAATGTAACTAGCGCTAATTTTGAAAAAAAGGGGTTTGGAAATAGCAAAGTGCTGCTTGTATTTATTGCCTTATAACTTACAAAAAAAGTGAAGAACATGTAAACATTGGGTATTTCTAAACTCAGGACAAAATTTAGAAACTATTTAGCATGGGTGTTTTTTGGTGGTTGTAGATGTGTAACAGATTTTGGGGGTCAAAGTTTGAAAAAGTGTGTTTTTTTCCATTTTTTCCTCATATTATATAATTTTTTTTATAGTAAATTATAAGATATGATGAAAATAATGGTATCTTTAAAAAGTCCACTTAATGGCGAGAAAAACGGTATATAATATGTGTGGGTACAGTAAATGAGTAAGAGGAAAATTACAGCTAAACACAAACGCTGCAGAAATGTAAAAATAGCCTTGGTCCCAAACGGACAGAAAATGGAAAAGTGCTGCGGTCATTAAGGGGTTAAACACCTAACCCTACTCAAATGATTTAAATCTACTATAAAGAATTAATAAGTTACAAAAAAATAACAACTAAGTTACACAAAATAAAAAACACAAAGTTACACAAAATAAAAAATAAATTATCAAATATTTAAATTAATTACACCTAATCTAATAGCCCTATCAAAATAAAAAAGCCCCCCTAAAATAAAAAAAACCCTAGCCTACAATAAACTACCAATGGCCCTTAAAAGGGTCTTTTGCAGGGCATTGCCCCAAAAAAATCAGCTCTTTTACCTGTAAATAAAAATACAAATACCCCCCAACAGTAAAACCCACCACCCACACAACCAACCCCCCAAATAAAAACCTATCTAAAAAACCTAAGTTCCCAATTGCCCTGAAAAGGGCATTTGTATGGGCATTGCCCTTAAAAGGGCATTTAGCTCTTTTTCAGCCCAAAGTCCCTAACCTACATAAACCCTTAATAAAAACTAACACTAACTCCTGAAGATCCCTTACAGTTTTTGAAGACCAGACATCCATCCTCAACGAAGCGGCAGAAGTCCTCAGCGAAGCCGTCAGAAGTCCTCAGTGAAGCCGGCAGAAGTCTTCATCCAAGCGGTCCGAAGTCTTCATCCAAGCCAGCAGAAGTCTTCATCCAGACGGCATCTTCTATCTTCATCCATCCGGAGCGAAGCAGCTCCATCTTCAAGACATCCGGCGCGCAGCATCCTCTTCTTACGACGTCTTCTGAAGAATGAAGTTTCCCTTTAAATGACGTCATCCAAGATGGCGTTCCTTATATTCCGATTGGCTGATAGATCCAATCAGCCAATAGGATTGAGCTCTCATTCTATTGGCTGATTGGAATAGGAAAAATATTATTTAATTGGGATTAGGAGTGGTACACTAACAGTTGCGTCTGAGCTAAAAGGAATTTATCGTGGCTCTTTGCGTGCATCGGAAGTAGCGACCATATTACAACTTCAAAGTAAAAGTGTTTGTTGGAGCGCAATTTAATTTAATGTGCGTCAGGATAGCGCAACTTCAGAGATCTGGTTAACTGTTAAGCTAGGCTAAAAGTTGTATCAAAAATCTTTAAAATGACTTGTGAAAGTACAGTTACACTCACAACACCATCTAATAAAAAATATTTTTAAAAAATTGCAATAAAAAGTTATATGGGCTCACAGATATGAGGGCTCAGGGTCTTTAACATAGACATACATACATGTCTAAATATGTATATGTATATATATATATATGTATAAATGTTTATGTGTGTGTACATATGTATTTACATGTTTATAAATGTATTTACAGACATATATAGACATTTAAACTCATAAAGACATAGATAGACATATAAGACATATATAGAAGTGCGTTGAAGCCCTTTGCAGTCAAGTAGCTGAAAAAATTAAAAATCATATTTATGCAATATTCATATTTAATAAAGTGTTTAACTGTGTATTAACTGTAAATATTTCCCATTCCAATGTTTATATATATATATATATATATATATATATATATATATAAACATATATATGTATTTATGAATAAATAGAACATATTCTTCTATGTGAAGAACACTGGAAAGTGAAATATTAATATTTCTTGTTGGCTTAGCGCACTTGAGAAAATGCGATTGTTTTTGCGTGACTTGTTGGGTGTTAGTTCTCCCCCCCCCCCAACTTTATGATCTCCATTGAAGTCTGAAGGGGAAGACGTTAACGCGTTGAGATATTCTAACTTCAGCTTTTTGCATGTGTCGGGTTGGCGCGCAAGTGAAAACTTTTTACTTTCAGATTATAATACGTGCACTACTTGACGTGAGCATAAAGCTGAAGTCTAGGGGAGTTAACGCATGAGTGCAACGTGAACTACCGCTTCACTGGTAATCTAGCCCTAAGTGTATAGAATGGAGATAAGGGGTCTAAAAGACTGCTCCTTGTAAAACTTCTCACTGTAAATGTAGGAATCTCATGACATTAAGTAAATAATTTAATACCCTCCAATTTTTTCAAAATATGATCTTTGGTATCTTCCAATAAAATAGATGACCACCATCCACACAGTGATGACCTGCAAGCTAAGTGGGCAAGTGGCCCATCATTGAAAGAAAAATGAATGCCTGGACTCAGGGTGCACACCTGCTACATTTATTTATCATTAGCCAACAAATGCTTGTACAGCCCCGCCCCCCTGCTCTCATACAACCAATCATGCCACTGCAGACCTTGTCAATCATCCAGGACAAACCAGACTAGAGTGATTTAACTCTGCTACTTGTGAAATAGTGGAGAGTTTAGGATGCCATTATCTTTCAATCACATCAGCTTCTTATCTAGCAGAAGACAGGCTGACATAAGCAAGCCTACACTACAAAGGGTCTTAAAGGGACACTCATGTAAAAAAAAAAAATAAGGTTCAGACAGAACATGCAGTTTTAAGACACTTTCCAATGTATTTCCATTATAAAATGTTGCAGTCTTTTTATATGTACCCTTTCTGGGGGAACAAGATCCTACTGAGCATGTGCACCAGCTCACAGGGTATATAGGTATACTAGTCTATGATTGGCTGATGTCTGTCACATGATACAGGGGGCCGGCAAATGAGAGAAAAAATACATTTGTCAGAAATTTGAAATTCAGAGTAAGTGCTTTGTCTTTTTAGTATGTACTTCTTAATTATTTAATTCTATTGAGTGGTCCTTTAACTAGTTCAACTGCTTGGTAAATTTCCCCCTATATGAAATAATCATGCAATTTTTTTTTATATATTATAAATGTGTTTATACTAATTGTAACATAGGTAAGCTATTGCGATCATTACAAATATATATGTTACTAACCATGATTTTAATATATTATCTATGATTAATATATATTTTATTATAATTTGATTTTAGATTCATATCTTTCTTATACCACTAGCATTTACAGTATTCTGTTTTCCATTCAAAATCTCAACAGACCAAAATATAAACTGTATGTGTCCATGACCATGTGTCAAAACATACAGTAAAAATTACCGTGGAGGAGTTTTACTCTAAAGTATACGTTCGCATTTATCAGAATTAAAATTGTATGCATTCTGTACAGTTTGAGGTCGGAGTCAGGCTGCATCTTCATACAATTAAATCTGACAAAGAACAGCAACAACAATACTTTGTTATTGTACTTTGTTGGATTGGTTCCTACAGCGGGTACTCAATTTAGTGTGAACAAGATAAATAAGTTATGTGAGTTTCATTTATCAAAATGAAGCTTTGTTTGGAAGCAGTGGTTTTTTTTTTGGCACAGATGTGTCACAGATTCAGCAACATTTTAAAAAATCCCTTTGTACCATAATACAGATCCTATGCATAGAACCTACCAACGAAACACATAGAAAATACTACAATTCCTCTCGCCAGGTGATATATAAAGATGAGGAAACAATACTGTTGGATGGCCCCATTGGTTGTAATTTTTTTTGTGGCCTGTATAATTCAGCAGGAGAGCACCGGTAGAAATGAAACACCCAGAATGCTCTGTTTATATGTAATTAGCAAATACAAATTAAAGAAGAAATTCAACTCAATTTTGTACAAGGCCTGAGACCTTAAAGGACCAGTAAAAATAGTGAGATTGCATGATAAAAACACAATGCAATAGCACTTATAGGCCCATTTATCAAGCTCCGAGTGGAGCTTGAATGGCCGTGTTTAAAGACCGCTGCGGACAGGAATCGCCACAAATCAACCCGATCGAGTATGATCAGGTTGATTGACACTCCCCTGCTGGCGGCTGATTGGCCGCGAGTCTGCAGGGGGCGGCGTTGCACCAGCAGCTCTTGTGAGCTGCTAGTTCAATGCTGAATAAGGAGAGCGTATTGCTCTCCACATTCAGCGAGGTCTTGCGGACCTGATCTGCACTGTCGGATCAGGTCCGCAAGACCTTTGATAACTCGGCCCCAATGCCTGAACTTTAAATAAGTTGTAGATTTTTTTTTCTGACAAATTTCAAAGTTATGTCTATTTCCACTCCTCCTGTAACATGTGACAGCTGTCAGCCAATCACAAATGCATATACTTATATTCTGTGAATTATTGCACATGCTCAGTAGGAGCTGGTGACTCAAAAACGGTAAATATAAAATGGCTGTGTGCATTTTGTTAATAGAAGTAAATTGAAACTGCTCTATCTGAATCATGAAAGTTTGATTTTGACTTGAGTGTCCCTTTAAATAGACATTAAACACCTCTTTCTTTTGTGTAAAAATGATCCCACTCATCCTAGAGAGGCAGAAAAGCAGAATTTGTTAGCTAGGTTTTCAAAATGCTGCAAATTGCCTAAACCTACTATTTGATTTGCAGCATTAGTAAGCTACAGAATTTGCTTTTTGAAAAACTTAACATTTCAGTGCAGATGGAATCTCCTAGTGAAACCCTGAGACTTTCCAAATATGTAAATGCATAACTGATCTTTAATCCTTTACAGCAAAAGATTCATCTGGATTAAAGGACACATTAAAAAGGGGTTTTAAACTCAGCCTTTGCTATGGTTGTTAGTTGGCATCCAGAAACAAAATTCAGTACATTTGATTTTATTGATTTCTTTTTTTGCTAGAGCACCGCAGTTGGGAACAAGGAGCAGTCATTTCTGATGTGCACTCGGCTCATTACTGGTTTTAGATGTCTATTGGGTCCATAAGATCAGTTTTTTTAATTAGAACGTTGTTACTCCAGTGTTAAATGCATGTTATAGATCAAGAGGCCTATTTATCAAGCCGTCGACTTACTTGCATTCGACGGCACCAATACGCTCGCCTGACATCGCCTAACATCGCGGCCGCGGACCTGAATACATTCCCCATATTTAACAAAAAAGCTGTCAAAAAGTCGCGCACCAAGTACGGGGCGATGAGCAGCGGATTGTTGTTAACTGACAGTCATCGATCTCGCTGCTCTTCGGCTTCTCCCCAGCTTTATTTGTATACTATACTAAACTGTTTAACCCCTATCCCGCCGCTTCCGGACCCCGCCGCAACTAAATAAAGGTATTAACCCCTATCCCGCTGCTCCTGGAGCCCACCGCAACTCTAATAAACTTATTAACCCCTATCCCGCTGCTCCCGGACCCCGCCGCCACCTACATTATGTTCTTAACCACTAATCTGCCGCCCCCTACACCGCCGCCACCTACATTATGTTATTAACCCCTATCCTGCTGCTCACGGAGCCCACCGCAACTAAATAAAGTTATTAACCCCTAAACCGCCAGCCCCCCACATCGCCATAAACTAAATTAACCTATTAACCCCTAAACCTAACAACCCGCTAACTTTATATTAAATATTACCTCATCCCTATCTTATAATAAATTTAAACTTACCTTTAAAATTAAATTAAACTATATTAAACTAATAATTAATCTACCCTAGCTATTATACTAAAATTAAATTAAACTATATTAAACTAATAATTAATCTACCCTAACTAATAGACTAAAATTACATTAACCTATATTAAACTAATAATTAACCTACCATAACTGTTAGACTAAATTACATTAAACTATATTAAACTAATAATTAACCTACCCTAACTGTTATACTAAATTACATTAAACTATATTAAACTAATAATTAACCTACCCTAACTGTTATACTAAATTACATTCAACTATATTAAACTAATAATTAATCTACCCTAACTGTTAGACTAAATTACATTAAACTACAAATTAAATTAACTATATTATATATTTAAAAACCTAATCCTACTGTATTAATTTGAATCTACACTAAAAAAATTACTAAGTTACAAAAACTAACAAATAAGTTACAAAAAATAACAAACACTAAGTTACACAAAATAAAATAAAAATGATCAAAGATTGTTTTAACCTATCTGCACACTTATTCTGAAGGATATTATATTACTCCTTTTAACACTATGATTTTGTAATTATTTAAGACTTATTTTAATGCTTAAGCTTCTGCCCAATAAATGTCCAAGGGGGTTCTAACATGATTTTTGGAGCGTTGTGTGTGAATATATATAAATATATATATGGAAATATACAGGCCTACTAGCCTGTGATCTGTGAAATAGCATGTAATAGCAACATATTTTTCACAAATTTATATTTAGGAATCTTGCTATACTCAGTCTTCCAGTTGTCACTCCATGGATGTGTGTCTGTGTGTGTATGTGTGTGAGTGTTTGTGTATGTCTGTATATATGTGTGTGTGTGGTGTAGTGTGTGTTTGTGTGTATGTATGTGTATATAAATGTGTATGTGGTTGTGTGTGTGCAAATATGTGTTTATGAGTATGTGTGTGTATAAATGTGTGTGTAAATATAAATGTGTATGTGAAAATATGTGTGCATGAGTGTGTCTGTATGTCTCTGTGTGTATAAATGGGTGTGTGGGTGTGAAAATATGTATGTATGTGCAGGTAAATTTTGTTACCTGCTATGTTGCGCAGAGCCACAACTTTGGCACATTATGTCATGCAGAAATATCTATTAGCAGGGTATATAATTTTGTGTGTGTGTGTGTGGGGGGGGTTGGTAAAATATGTCTTTGCCTGTGTAGCCAAAAACCCTAGCACCGGCCCTGGCTGTGACCAAATTCAAAAGCAGATCCCAGATATTGCCCGATTGTCATGCTTCTGAGCAGTCTGCCTGTTGCCGTACCTGCAGCTTTCCCAGTCAGGGTAAAAGTCTTAGAGGTGAGGGAGAGTGGAACAGAGATCTTAATCTGTGACAATCCCACAAAATGCAGTAGGTGTTGGGAGTTCCTTTGTGAGTATATAGAACTGCAGATTCATAACTAATCTTTAAGACACAGAAATACTTGAGTCTTTTTCTTGTTGGTCAAGCACCTCCCCTCTCATCCTTCTGATTCCATATTAGTAAACACACACTGATATTGCAAACTCACAACTAGTTCAGGGATCTGGTAATTAACATTAAACAAAACCAAAAAGCTTTAAACAAAAACTGCAGCCAAGTTACAATTAAAGAGTTCCTCTAAAGCAAAAAAAACCCAAACTAAACAAATTAGAACATTTAATTTTTTTCATTATGGATCCTAACCATTAATGGGCTAGATTACGAGTGGAGCTCTATTTATCACTTCTGCTCGTGCGTTACCTGAGCTAGAAGTGAGTTTTTCCGCGTGCATCAGGTAGTGTGCTTATTACATGTTGAAAGTAAAAAGTTTCCACACAAGCGCTAACCTAACGCATGCAAAAAGCCGAAGTTTGAATATCGCGACCACATTAACGTATTCCCTCAACACCCAAACAAAGCATTAAGAAAAATAAAACGCAACCGCCTGCACTAAGTAACAAAATAACATGTAACCGCCCGCACAAAATAATAAAAAAACATAACCGTCTGAACGAAGTATAACACAAAAAAACCTAACCGCCCGTATGAAGTATTAACAAAAAAACCTAAGCACCCGCAAGAAATATTAACATACACCTAAACCGCCAACCCCCACATCGCAAAATAATAAAGTAATTAACCCCTTATCCGCAAATTAAACAACGCAAATAACAATTAAAATATCAACCCCTAAACCGCCAACCCCCACATCGCAATAAACCTAATTAATCTATTAACCCCTAAACCGCCAACCCCCCACATCGCAATAAACCTAATTAACCTATTAACTCCTGAACCGCCAACCCCCCACAATGCAAATAACTAATTGAATTACTAAGCCCCCTAACCTAACAACCCCCTTTAAAATAAAAAATCCTAACATTAATTTAAAAATAAAACCTAACATTAAATTACAAAAAAAATATTTAAAATTACAAAAAAGTCTAAAACTACACAAAATTATCAAAAATAAAAACCTAATCTAATACCCCTATAAAAATAAAAATACCCCCCCAAAATAAAAAATACCCCCTAACCTAAACTAAGCTATCAATAGCCCTTAAAAGGGCCTTTTGTAGGGCATTGTCCTAAGTTAAACAGCTCTTTTACATGTAAAAAATACTGTCCTCCCCAACAGTAAAACTCCCCTCCACCCACCAAACCCCCCAAAATAAAAAAAACTAACACTAAAAAAAAAAAAAACTAGCCATTGCCCCTAGAGGGGCATTTGTATGGGCATTGCCCTTAAAAAGGCATTCAGCTCTTTTACTGCCCAAAAACCTCTAATCTAAAAAAAAAAAACACCTGAATGCCCTTTTAAGGATAATGCCCATACAAATGCCCTTTTAGGGGCAATGGGTAGCTTAGGTTTTTTTTAGACTTAGTTTTTTTTATTTTGGGGGAGTTGGTTGGGTAGGGGTTGGTTTTACTGTTAGGGGGTACTTTGTAATTTTTTTTATGTAGCTATCGGTAGTTTATTGATAGATTAGGGGGTGTTGTTTTTTTTTATAGGGGTATTAGTTTAGGTTTCATTTTTTTATTTTGGATAGCTTTGTTTATTTTTTCTGTAATTTTACATAATTTTTTTGTAATATTAGCTTTGGTGTTTGTAGTTTTTAAAAAATAGACTGCCCTCATATGTATGTATTTACATGTTTAAATGTGTACATATGTCTGTACATATACATAAATATACATATAAAAATACATAAATACACATATAAATACATAAATATGCACATATAAATATATACAGTAAATATATATATATATATATATATATATATATATATATATATAGTATACATATACATACACACATATACATACACACACATATTTAGACATGTATATGTATGTATCTCTATGTTAAAACTCTTTACAGGTCTTTTTTTTTCACCTGAAACCTCATATCTTTGAGCCCTTATAACTTTTTTGTGCAATATTTTTGTTTAATAATAATTATTAGATGGTGTTATTATGAGTGCAACTGTATTTAAATTTATTTTTGACGTTTTTTGTGACACTGTTTTGTCTCATGTAACAGTTAACCGGAGTTCAGAGGTCGCAGTAATCATTATAGCTTAAATTGCGATTGTGACAATGCATTCACATTTACTTTCAACTTGTAATATGAGTGATTCTTCTAAGCACGCAAACAGCCGCTATAAACCCAATATTGCTTGTGCAAAACAGCGAGCCACTCATAATCTGGTCACTTTTTAACTGCAAGCATTGCATATAACACATTTTACGATAGGAATGTTGATGCAAAAATGATATCCTATAACAAATTTGAGCATGTCATTTTGCATTAGACTCTTTTGTCACTGCTATTCTAATAAGTATGTCCCCTTAAAAGGACATTAAATTGCTGGTAACAAATACAAAAGAATATATAGGTTTTCTCACAACCTGTGACAGAAGTGGTGCACATATACAGATCATTGAGATAGGCGGCTTTTTGACAACGGCATCATGCTAACATGCAGGATCTAGAGCAGGAGCTTCACATGTTTGCATTGATTTATATTATTCATAAGTGCTTTTTATTTTATATATTTTTGGTAAAATTAAACCTGTGTAAAAAAAAAAAAAATATGTAAATTTAAAACTCTAGGCCCCATGGACTATTTGCCTCACGGACAATTCTCAACTTGAGAACCTACCCCGGTGGCTTTGCATCTAATGAGCAGTGGATCCTGTACATCCTGGATTAATCATTACACACTTGTTTGAATGTATAATGCTGCCCCCTTCTCTTATACAACTAATTGCGTGAGAGAAGGGCCTGTCAATCACCCAGAGTGATTGTGTTTGGGGTGATTTCAATACGCCACCTCAGAGGGAAGCAGTCATAAAGCGGTCAACATCGCTGATCTGTGTGTGTGCACCTCTTCTGAAACAAGGGTGTGAGAATATCTGTGCTCCAATATGGTGGCCCTCAGTATGTAAAGGCAGAAATTTAAAATAGGAGAAAGGCTTTGAAGAGAGCTGCATACTAATGCAATAACATGAGGAGTAGTATGTCAGGCTATTACTCAGTGGCATTAGATTATATATATATATATATATATATATATATACATACACACATACCTGTATATAATAAGGTAAAATAATTAATTTGTAGATGAAACTGGCTAATGTAAGTTAAATTCTAATATCAGAATTTTCAGCCCCAAACCCCCTCTATATTCAATGCACAGAACTGCTGCTGTGACCAGATACACATCACAAGCCAGGATATCCCAATTATCCTTGCTTCAAAGGAAGCCTGTATAAAGAGTTTTCCTATCTGGAGGAGCGGACAGTCCGTCTGTAAGGATAGTGGAATATATAAACATTCTCAAAAGATGTGGCTCATATCATCTGGGTGTTAAATTTTCCCATGCTGAGTTCAAATCCATGGAGTTCAGTAGTAACGTCACCATGAAATAGTAAAGAGAAGTTAGAAATTCATCTATATGAACTGTATAACTCTCAAATATTTTATTTAGACTCAGACTGTGAAAATAAATGTATATTTATGGATCAGGGGAGATGTGTCTAATGTGTAAGATACCTTTAAATCTAAAGTTAATATATAACTGTCTATTTTAAGTGTTTAACCAACTTACTTCAGAATAACAACATTGTTTCTTTTATTTCAGACCTGAAAGAAACCAGTGAATCATCCAATGAAGTATATCATATCTGTGTTTTCATGCATTCAAAACAATGTTATATCAGAATATGAATTGATATAATAATTAAAGTCCTTTTAAGTCCCCTCATAAAAATGTGATTTTAATACATCTTCTAAGATATTTAAATGTATAGGAATTACTTTGTAATATGGTACTAGAGATATACTCACGTTTAGTATGAAAATACTCACACTAAATAGTATTATGTGGTCCCATACATGCTGAACATATAATGTATTAATATCAGAAAATAGTGAGTATATTAAATATACATTTGAAGATATATAGTAAACTGTATTTACTGTTAGCAATATTGATAATGAGACTGCATTTCTAGTTGTCTGCTGCCCCCTAGTGGACTAAAACTGGTATGATCCCAATAAACCAACGAAATGTTCAGGTCCGAGGGCCAATCAGAGACAGCATCGGAAGAGCGTATCCGAATATTCACCAACGATTACAAAACAAAGGCGGGTTTATCACTTTATAAAAGCTCATGCAATAGGAGAGAAACGGTCTTTGGTCTTTTGCTTGAATTTTGACTGACCTTTGAAACACAGTCTCTATAAATCAAGCCTGGGCCTAAGTTTCTTTATCCATAATTGCAATACTTCTCACATGAGGTGAACTGGATTTATCTGAAAAAGCTGAACTTCAAATTGGTTTATATGATTGCTCTATATTTTTAATGTTTTAAATCAAAGGTATTCTAAAGCTATCATTAGATTGCAGCTGGTAATTTAAAGAGCATATTTGGTGTTTTAAGTTTATATCCATAGTCCTGTGTAAATTAGAATCAGTCATATTTAATGCTAAGTAATTTATTTGCTAGACAGGATTTTGCACTCCAGATTTATAAGTCAGTCATTATTCAAAGCCAAAATGTTATGCAATTGCAAAGTGCTAGATGGCACTCCAGACACTTCCACAATTCCTACTTAGGTATGCTCCTAAACAAAGAATACCACAAGAATGAGCACATTTGATTTTTAAAAAAATGTATCCTCTGTCTGAATCATGAAAGAAAACTCTGAGGTTTCGTTTCCCTTTAAGTATCCAACAATTATTTCCCTATTTCATTAGTGTTGTTATCTATAGTTTTATTTGCTTCTCACATTTTCTGTTTATTTCACTTAGGAAAATCATCATTTTTTAGTTCAGCAGCATACTAAGATGTCAAAATACTTGCAATGGAAACTAAAGTTGCCATTTAGTGGAAGCTTCGTGTAATTCTCTTGCGAAGAAAAATAAAAAAAGTGCAGAGGAGTGTACAAAATGAAATTTCTCCATGCTTAAATGACTTTTAAAACATAACACATTTAAGAGGATGGGGAATAAAGTATGAGATAAAACTGCTTTTCTGCATATATCCCTTATCAACAGCATTACGCAACATAAAATATCCAAGCCCCACTCAAATCTTCAGCTGTGGATAGCAGTTAGCGCACCTCTGTGCTCATTTGGAATCACATTTACACATGAGTGACTACTTCAGGAAGACCTTGAATATAAAGTAGAGACGCACTTTGCTTGCTAGCTTTTATTTGCATAAGTTACTCCCATACTTCACTATGTGATACTGAGATTGGCCACCATCTCCATATGCACAGAATATTGCTGTCACAAAAGCTAAATATATGACTGTGGGTTTTGGTTAATTGCAAGCTTTTGAGGGGGTGAGATGCTGGAGGCATGTTGAGAGCTGATTTAGTTTCTGATGGAATCAATTTTGTTATTGAAGTGGCTGGAAAAATCTTAAGCTGACAGAGAAGTTGTATTAGGAGGTGGGAGTGGGCGGAGAAGAGTGTTGAAAGTGTAGAACAGACATTGTGGGCTTAAAGAAAGAGTGGAGATAAGAGTAGAAAAGTATTGTTGCTTATAAAGATTAAGGGCAGAGTAGTAGGAGTTCAAGATGAATGTGTAGTAAAGAAAGTCAGCTGAACTCCAAGATTTTCTCCAGTGCCGCTCAGCAGTACGGCATGATTCAGATAGGGCACACAATTTTAAACAACTTTCCAATTTACTTTTATCATCACATTTGCTTTGTTCTCTTGTATTCTTTGTTGAAAGCTAAACCTAGGTAGGCTCATATGCTGATTTCTAAGCCCTTGAAGCACGGCTCTAATCTCAGCTCATTTTGACAGTTTTTCAAAGCTAGACAGTGCAAGTTCATGTGTGCCATATAGATAGCATTGTGCTCACTCCCGTGGAGGTATTTATGAGTCAGCACTGATTGGCTAAAATGCAAGTCTGTCAATAGAACTGAAATAAGGGGGCAGTCCACAGAGGCTTAGATACAAGTTAATCACAGAGGTAGAAAGTATATTAATATAACAGTGTTGCTTATGCAAAACACTAATTAAACATGAGCTGCATATTTCTGTGTTTTTTGTTGTTGTTATTTCTGTATATCTAATGTATGAGCTTTAAAAAAAAATATGAAATACCTGAGTTACACCTGTGAACCAAAACATAATAGCAAGTAATAGCAAGGTAATCTATTGTCTTGCATGAGCCTAGAAAGTGGGACATTTAGTTTAGAAGAAAGGTCATCTTCCCGCTGCACAATTTAGCCATTTAACAATTTATTTTTGCAGTTTTCAATTTTATAATGAAATCAAAGAGGAAAGTAGACTTTTGATTTAACAGGCAAAGGAAGAAAAAGTTCAGAAACAAACTGTCTATGCAACATATATTTAATTAAGAATTCATTGTGCTTAAACAATGTAGAGACTTTTTTAAATATTTAGTCTATTGCTTAAAATTTCAAACGTTCAACATAGTTGTTTTAAGAAACGTTTTGTATTAGCATAAAAATTATCTTCTCTCTCTAGGGTAAATTAATAAATATTTAGAGGCCATAAAAACAATCTATGCCAAATGTCTCTCTTTTAGTTTTTTTACTGACCAACCAAAAATAAAAACACTACATCACTTTACCAGGAAGCTCTTTATTTAAGGGGTCACGATTCAGATATAAATACAATAATTATTTTTTTTTTTTTATTTATTTAATTGTATTATATTCTACTAGGCGATAAGTCTGCCCAGAGGGCAGTCTATGTTTAAAAAATACAAACCCCAAGCTAAAATTACAAAAAATAAAAAAGTAAAATTACAGAAAAAAATAAACATCGCTATCTAAAATAAAAAATTTAAACCTAAACTAATACCCCTATAAAAATAAAAAATCCCCTTAAAATAAAAACGCCCCCTAATCGAATACTAATCCACCAATAGCCCTTAAAAGGGCCTTTTGTAGGGCATTGCCCTAAGTTAAACAGCTCTTTTAATTAAAAAAAATTACCAATTATCCCCTAACAGTAACCCCCCCCCAAAAAAACCTAAGCTACCCATTGCCCCTAAAGGGGCATTTATATGGGCATTGCCTGTTTCATGTATAGAAATGAAGACACTACAAGCTGTTAGTGTGAGGAATCATCTTCCTCATATGCAGATGTGTTCTCCATGGTGTGTAACTTTCCTAGTGATGGCTGTCTTTTACTTGACAAAAAACGTTAGCAAAGTGATTTGTTCTTCCACAAGACCTACAAGACTTCCCACAAGCTGGGCATTGCTCTATAATTCTTTGATGCACAGTCCCATACTATTTGCATGCTGTAGGGTTTGCAGCATTTGTGCTAAACAGGCAGCGTTGTTGCTGTGGTTTACTTATGTTTTGTCGCTGCATGACAATGTTTATGCTGTCGGTCTGCTGTCTGTCCTGTTCCATAACTTTCAAACATCTGTCAGTGAGCTCCGCTGTACGGCACGTTTTAATGGCTGTGTTTAAAGTTAAGTTATGTTCTCTTAGTAGACGCCTGCGCGTGCTCTCACTAGCTACACCGAGAACAATTTTGTCCCTTGTTAATTCATCCCTTAGAATACCATATTCACAAGTTGCTGCCGTTTCTCTCAAGCGTGTAACAAAAGTTATCAAGAGATTCTCCCTCTTCTTGTTTGCAGCATCCAAACACACACCTTTCATAAATTACATTTTAACAGGTTTAAAATAAGCGTCCAGTGCATCTAAAATGGCTGTAACATTCTCTTGCTGCTCTGCTGTGAGGTTCGAAATTGTGCTCATACACATGCCTGCATTCACTGCCCATGACTCTTCTCAGAGTTGCTGCCTGCACTGCTGCAGATTTCTCATTCAACCCTGTAGCCATGGAATAATCTTCAAACGCAGCTCTGAAAGTTTCCCAATTGCTGCTGCAATCCCCACTGATTATCATCTCCTCTAGGGGAGGTATGGAATTAATGGCAGTCATATTGTCTTTAAGTCTCTAAGCTCTCAAATATCAGAAAATCCACAAAAAAATGTTTTAGGCTGTAACTCACAAAGCTGTGCTGTATCCAAAAGCTGTTGTGCTCCAAACAAGAGTCTCAGTCCTGATTCTAGTCACTTCTGACACCATGTTTCATGTATAGAAATAAAGACACTACAGGCTGTTAGTGTGAGGAATCATGTTGAACTATACAATTATATCCAGGTCAGAGGTAGGAACAGGAAATAGGAATAACAGGCAATACAATATTACCATAAACAAACAGTCACAGTATTTGCATAATAACTCCATAACATTGCCCTTAAAAGGGCATTCAGCTCTTTTAATGCCCATTTAATTACCTAATCTTAAAAATAACCCCCCCCCAAAAAAAACCCCCCAAAATCCTAACACTAAGCCCCAAATAGGTACTCACCCTTCCTGAAGTCCGGCGGTGAAGGTCTTCTTCCAGGCGGCTCCATCATCGCTATCTTCATCCAGAGAGAAGGCGGTACGGAGGTACAGAGCGGTCTTCCCCCGATGCACGGATTCAGAGTGTCGGTCTTTATCGGTGTTTATCCTCAGCGTCGCGGAGGCTCCTCTTCATCTGATCACCGGTGTACACTCAAAATTTAATGCAAGGTTCCACATTCAATTTAGGATAGTTTGTATTCCAATTGGCTGAAATTTTGAAATCAGCCAATAGGATTAAAGCTACTGAAATCCTATTTGCTGTTCAAATCAGCCAATAAGATTTCAGTAGCTCTCATCCTATTGGCTGATTTTACAAAGTCAGCCAAGAGGAATGCAAGGTACTGCAATAAATATGGGGTACCAGGCATTTAATCTTCAGTGTGCGGTGGATGATCGCATGAAAAGGAGCCTCCATGCCGCTTTGGACCACCGCCGCTGAAGACTGCCGCTAAGGACCGTCGCTGAGAACCACCACTGAGAACTGCCACTGAGGATCGGTGCACCGGGGAAACCAGCTCCGCACCTCTACTCCATGCCGCTTTCGCCCCAGATGAAGATAGAAGATGATGGAGCTGCCTGGAAGAAGACCTTCTCCGCCGGACTTCAGGAATGGTGAGTACCTATTTGGGGGTTAGATTTAGGATTATTTTTTTTTAAAGATTAGGGATTTAATGGGCTTATAAAAGAGTTGAATGCCATTTTAAGGGCAGTAAAAGAGCTGAATGCCCATTTAAGGACAATGTCCATACAAATGCCCTTTTAGGGGCAATGGGTAGTTTAGGTTTTTTTAGTGTTAGGTTTTTTATTTTGGGGGTTTGGTGAGTGGGGGGGGGTTTACTGTTAAGGGGGACTTAGTATTTTTTAAACGTAAAATAGCTGTTTAACTTAGAGCAATGCCCTACAAAAGGCCCTTTTAAAGGTTATTGGTAGTTTAGATTAGGGGTGTTTTTATTTTGGGGGGGGGGGCTTTTTATTTTCATAGGGATTAGGTTTAATTTTTGTTTATTTTTTCTGTAATGTTAGACTTTTTTTTGTAATGTTAGATTAATTTTTTGTAATTTAATGTTAGAATTTTTTTAATTTTAATTGTAATTTAGTAGTAATTGGAATTAATTTAGGGGGTGTTAGGTTACGGGGTTTAATAATTAAATTAGTTATTTGCTTTGTGGGGGGTGTGCAGTTTAGGAGTTAATAGGTTAATTTGGTTTATTGAAATGTGGGGGGTTGGTGGTTTAGGTTTATAGTGATGTGGGGGCTTGTTGGTTTAGGGGTTAATAGTAAAATTTAATAGTTGGCGTTATAGGGTTTTGCGGTTTAAGGGTTAATATTGTAATGTATTTAGTTGACGTTGTGGGGGTTTGGCAGTGTAAGGGTTAGGTACATCATGGGCGTTTGCAGGTAGGGGCAAGATGGGGCAACTGTCCCCTCCTAGATTTTACTGCCTCATCCTATGTCCCTGCAGATCAGTGTGACCATTCAGCGCAAACTTAAAGCATTCACCACTGATCAGCTTGCAGACAGGCAAAGCAACTTTTAATCTATTCCTCAGTGCATTGCATTCTGGGGCACAAAAATCCCCTTCCAGGTGGTGCGGCAAATTCAAAGTTGCTCTCTCTGCATCCGATCAGCTCAGAGGAGATGTTCCACTGTGGCACTGCAGTCAGCACTCAGCTGTCTGCTTGGTGTGAGTAAGGTATCAGATTACACAAACCCAACCATGCTGTTCTCAGCGATGGATCCCTGCTCCTGCTACAGAATGTAAGTTTTGCTTGTTTTTTTCCCACTGACCCTGGTTACTTGTCTTTGTAAATGTAGGTTTGTTTTTTATATACAAGTCTCTTACAGAAAAACACACTGAGCTCCACCTTTTTTTTTTTAATATATATATAACAAATACTGTATATTCAGTGTTTTGGGGTTGCTGCATATTCATAATTTTAATGTATTTAATTTGATGCTTGCATTTTTGCATATAAATAATAAAAAAAAATCCCTACATCTTTCTACCTAATGAAGACTTTCTTCTTTTCTGATGAAGATTCTTCTAGTTTGTTCACTGTACTGTTTAAATGTGTGTTATATTTGTAAGGGAAATTATAAACATCAATGTGTGTAAATATAAATTTGTGTGAGTATTTTTAAGTATATCTGTGCGCCCATGTGTATGTTAGAGTGTAATTATGTGTAGGTATATGTGTATGTATGTGTAATATGTGTGTGTAAGTATATGTGAAGTATGTGTAAGTATATGTGTGTGTAATTATATATGTAAGCATATGTGTGTGTGTGTGTGTAATTATATATGTGTGTAATTATATATGTAAGCATATGTGTGTGTGTGTGTAAGTATGTGTGTAGAATTATGTGTGTAATTATATGTAAGCATATGTGTGTGTGTGTAATTATATATGTGTGTAATTATATATGTAAGCATATGTGTGTGTGTGTGTGTGTGTGTGTGTGTGTAAGTATGTGTGTAGAATTATGTGTGTAATTATGTGTAAGCATGTGTGTGTGTGTAATATTATAATATAAGAATGTGTGTGTGTAATTAAATATGTAAGCATATAAGTATATACAATATGTGTGTAATTATATATGTAAGTGTGTGTGTAATAAATGCATGTGTAAGTATATGTATGTGTAATTATATGTGTAATCGTATGTGTGTGTGTGTAATTATATGCAAAAGCTTATGGGTGTGTAATTTTATGTGAAAGTATTTGTGTGTGTAATTATATATGTGTTAGTACAGTGTGTGTGTATGCTTATGTGTGGATAATTATATATGTGTGTGTGTGTAATTATATGTGAAAATATTTGAGTGTGTAATTATGTATAAGTACAGTATATGTGTGTGTAAGTATATGTGTAAGTGTGTGTGTAATTATATGTGAAAGTATTTGTGTGTGTGTGTGTAATTATGTGTGTAAGTATATGTTTGTATAATTATGTGTGGATCCTTATATATGTGTGTGTAATTATATGGCTAAGTATATGTGTGTGTAATTATATGTCTAAGTATATGTGTTTGTAATTATGTGTGTAATCATATGTGTAAGCATATGTGTGTGTAATTATATGCATACAATTGTGTGTGTAAGTAAAGGTGTGTAAGTGTGTGTAATTATATGTGAAAGTATTTGTGTGTGTACTTATGTGTTCGTACAGTATGTGTTTGTAAGTATATGTGTGTATAGTTATGTATGTATTCTTATATATGTGTTTAAGTATATGTGTGTGTAATCATGTGTGTAAGCATATGTGTGTGTAAGTATATGTGTGTGTGTAATTATATGCATAAACTTGTGTGTGTAAGTATAGGTGTGTAAGTGTGTGTAATTATATGTGAAAGTATTTGTAATTATATGTGTTAGTACAGTATGTGTGTATGTAAGTATATGTGTGTATAATTATGTATGTATTCTTATATATATGTGTAAGTATATGTGTGTAATTATATGTCTAAGTATATGTGTTTGTAATTATGTTTGTGTAATCATGTAGGTGTAATTATATGTGTAAGTATATTTGCATGTGTAATTATATGTGAAAGTATTTGTGTGTGTAATTATGTGTTATACAGTATGTGTGTGTGTGTGTGTGTAAGTATTTTGATGTATAATTATGTGTGGATCATTATATATGTGTGTAAGTATATGTGTATGTGTGTGTGTGATTATATGTGAAATTATTTGTGTGCAGAGGCGTAACTAGAAACCACAGGGCCCAGGTGCAAGAATCTAAGAAGCCCTCCCCCCCTCCAAAAAAATAAAAAATGATACATATATATATATATTTTAACATCTAACACAGAAAAAAATGTGTATCAGATTACATGTCTGCAAAAGGTGGTACCCTGTGCCCACAGTCTGTGAGATTGTCTGACCCCCTATTACTGTATATAGTGACACTGTTTAACCCACCAGTACTGTATATAGTGAGTTAGTGACACAGTCTGTAATCTGCCGGTGAGACAGCTGGCCTGACCCTACCCTTTATAAAGTGACCACAGTAGTCTGTGACATAGTCCAGCCCCCCCATACTGTATATAGTGGTACTGTATAGTGACACTGTTTACCCCCTCCCCCATGCTGTAGTAACAAGGTCTGTAATTTGCTGGTTCCACAAACATACACACACACACAAACATACATACACACATACACACAGTCACATACATACATACACACATACACACAGTCACATACATACATACACACATACACACAGTCACATACATACATACACACACACACACAGTCACATACATACATACACACATACACACAGTCACATACATACATACACACACACACACACACACACACAAACACCAATGGGTAAAACAGAAAGACTAACCCCTGTAGTCAGAGACACTAGTGAAGCATCATGTCACACTCACATGATATCAGTGCAGGCAGTGTCAGGTCAACGTTTTTCATAAAAAAAAAAAAAAATTGCAATTGCAACCTCTGCACCCCCTGTAGTTTCACCCCTGTTTGTTTGTGTGTGTTTAATTATTTATGTGTAAGTACAGTATATGTGTGTCTAATTATATGTGTAAGTATATGTTTGTATAATTATGTGTGGATTCTTGTATATGTGTGTATAATTATGTGTGGATTCTTGTATATGTGTGTATAATTATGTTTGTGTAATCATGTGTAAGCATATGTGTGTAAGTATATATATATATGTGTGTGTAATTATATGTGTACGTGTCTGTGTGTGTAATTATGTTTGTGTACGCATATGTGTGTGTAATTGTATGTGTAAGTATATGTGGGGTGTTGTAAGTATATGTGTGTGTAAATATATGTGTGTGCAATTATGTGTGTGTGTGTAATTATATGTGTGTGTGCAATTATGTGTTGATAATTATGTGTATGTGTAATTATATATCTAAGTATATGTGTGTGTAATTATGTATGTATGTATATATATATATATATATATATATATATATATGGGGTCAATCAGATGTGAGTATAGAGATTGGTCTTTAGAACAGGTCTGATATTTGGAATGAGGGGCTAACAAAGGACTAAAGGGCCATATGTCTGTTCTAATGTGAGTTAGTGGCTTACATCGGTGCTATAGGATAAGGCACTGGATGGGAGTTTTAAATCAGTGTTTTTTTATAATATTCCTTTTGATTTTGGTTTGCTCCCCGCCCCTAGAAAAATTTCTGAGGACGCCCATAGTTAGGTAGCGTCTGTTTTTTTTGTTAATACTTAGTACGGGGGGTTATGTTTATTTTTTTTTCTTTATACTTCGTGTGGGTAGTTAGTTTTTGTTTAATACTTCATGCAGGCGTTTCGTTTTATTTTTTTATACTTCATGCGGGCAGTTACATTTTTTTTTTATACTTCATGCGGATGGTTAGTTTTTTCTTAATATTTCTCGCGGGCGTTTTTTTAAAATATTTCTTGCGGGCGATTATGTATTTTTTAGTTATTTCGGGCAGGCGGTTGCGTGTTTTTGTTTTTTAAGGCTTTGCCTACACTGCATCCAGGTGGATTTAGAAAATGGCAAGGTGGTGAAAGAATTCTTTTGGCTGTGCACGCAGCCAACATTCTTTTGGCTGCCTCGAGCAGCCAACATTCCTTTGAGGATGCGTGCAGAACTGGCAACACCGACGGATGCATTACAAACGCGATTATAGTATAGATTATAGTGTCTGGCACTGCATGTATGTGTTATATAGATCAAAACACGTGCACACTCCTGAGCATATCTAGATATGCTCATCAACAAAATATACTAGAGAATTGAAATAAATTTGAAAATAGATGTAAATTGGAAAGTTCTTTTACATTAACATACTCGATCAGAATCATGAAAGTTTAATGCTTGACTTTCAAGTCCCTCTAAGAAAGCTGAATTTCCCTTCTTTTTGGCATTTGAGTTAAAACAAAAATGTTGGCCTTAACATAAGCTTTTGCCACTGAATTTCCAAAGTTTTAAATAACACACTAAAATGTCTTTAAAGTCAAAATTAAACTTTCATGGTTCAGACAGAGCTTGCAATTTTAAACAACCTTCCAATAAACTTCTATTTACGTCTCTCCAATTTGCTTTGTTCATTTGGTATCCTTTGTTAAAGAGAAACCTAGGTAAGAAGATAGAAAATTAGGAGTACAGCATATTTTTAGCACTTTATGGCAGCAATGTTTGCAACTATGTATAATATTCCTTTAAACATTGTTGCTAGATGGCTAAAGACACATGCACACTCCTGCATTCACCTAGAATAATCTATAACAAAGGATACCAAGAAAACTAAGCAAAATTAATAATATAAGTAAATTGAAACATTGTTAAAAAATTACGTGCTTTGTCCAATTCATTTAAAGGGACATAACACCCCAAACTTTTCTTTCATGATTCAGAGAAAGGGGCATATTTATCAAGCTCCGTACGGAGCTTGATGCCCCATGTTTCAGCTCGCCGTAAACAGAAGTTATGAAGCAGCGGTCTAAAGACCGCTGCTCCATAACCTCTCCACCTGCTTTGAGGCGGCGGACAGAAATCAACCCAATCAAATATGATCGGGTTGATAGACACCCCCTGCTAACGGCCGATTGATCGCAAATCTGCAGGGGGCGGCATTGCACCAGCAGTTCACAGTTCAACATTTATTGATGTGTAGCAGAAATGAAACGCTGCATCGTATCATGTCTGCTCGCACATTAATAAATTGACCCCAAAGAGTACAATGTTAAATAACTTTCCATTTTACTTCTATTATAAAATTTGCTTTGTTAACTTTCTATCCTTTGTTGAAAAGCATACCTAGGTATGTCATTAGTAGCAATACACTATTGGAAGCTAGCTGCTGATTGGTGGCTACCTGTTTTCATCGGTTCACCTGATGTGTTCAGCTAGCTCTCAGTTGTCCACTGCTGCACCTTCAACAAATGATACCAAGACAATGAAGCAAATCTGATAATAGATGTAAACTGGAAAATTGTGTAACGCTGTATGCGCTCTCTCATTGTTTCTCAACCACGTTTCCTCAAGTACCCCCAACAGGCCAGGTTTTCATTATAGCTGAACCAGTGCACAGGTGAAATAATCAGCTGATGGTTGAGAGCAGGTTAATAACCATGATCAGCTGATTACTTCACCTGTTCACTGGTTCAGCTATAATGAAAACCTGGCCTGTTGGGGGTACTCGAGGACCGCGATTGAGAAACACTGCTCTATCTGCATCACAAAAGAAAAATTTGGGGTTTTATGTTCAATTTTGATTTTACTGTCCCTTTAAACCACTAGGGCTGCAAGGCATTGCTATACATGGGACAGGCAATAATTTAAGGGATGGAAGGGATACAAAAAAAATAATCTTATCTTAATTATAGGCTCCTATGTTGCAAAAAGTATACACTGCACAATGCACATGATAAAATCAGAACAAGTAGTTCATATTACTGGGAAGTTGATTATCCAGCAGAAACAAACCCCCACGTGTTCATTAGAAATTCTAAAATGTATGTTGCAAGAAAATTAATAAAAAATAAAAAAATAGTTTTACTCGTTGTAAATCGCTGTACATATATCAAATAATAAAACTCAAGAGATAAAACCAGTAATGCAGTTCATCAAAACTGCCGTAAATCTATACGCAAATTTCACTGAGGCATTGTTATCATTATAATGATATAGAGTATAATTTATCTCACATGATATTAACAATAAATCATTAACTCTACTGGGATGGAATATTATAACCGTACTGCGATAATCAAGAGGTTTGATTCAGAGATGAATGTACCTTAATCAGAGAAAAATTAAAACCTAAGGAATACATTCGTTTCGTTGAAAATTCATATTTGTAATAAAAATACGGATATTCATTTCATTTTCACGAAGCGAATATCCAAATGAATTCACAGACTAATATAAAGTAAACGAATAGAAACTAACTAAATTCATTATGTAGAAATATCGCTGCATCCTCCGAAACCATGTCTATCACCTTAGGAGTTCAGTGTGCGTCACACTGACTGTGTTGCACCCACAGCTCTCCCCATGGAAACAAAGAGTTGCTATTCCAGTGCCCCACCACAGCTTCAAATATGCAGCCAACACGAAAATAAAAAGTTCCTCGCACACGTTGATATAGCACAAATGGACTAAATGCTGGATAATAGCTCTAAATTAAGCTTAAGTAATGTTCATATGACAATAACACCAAGACACCAACTGAGTCAAACGCATTTCGTAGATCGTCCTTCCTCGATGATCCATTCATTAGCATATATTTATTTTGTTTTTAAATTAAAAGGTCAAATACTTAAGTATAGCTCGCTGGGTAGAACGTTCTTTAGCATAGGCTCTGGGATCTGTCGTGCTAAGTCTCCTATTAGCGCGGCCCTGGTTCGGTGAAGAAGGATCAGTATTAGCACCGTTCTCCCAGAACGCTATAAGTAAATATAAATCTACAGGTGATTATTTTTCACCTGTTACTGAATATTCAGGACTTGATTTGTTTTAAACAAAATGATAGTGCAGCAAACAAATATTCTAAAGAACTAATTTTTTACAACATTCATTATGGATGATTCATCCGAAACAAATTATTTGCTGCTACACAAGTCTAGAAAATAACATCTTAGTGGTCAATTTATCAAGCTCCATACGGAGCTTGATGCCCCGTGTTTCCAGCGAGCCTTCATGAAGACCGCTGCTCCATAACCTGTCCCGAATCTGTAGGGGGCGGTATTGCACCAGCAATTCACAAGAACTGCTGGTGCAATGATAAATGCCGACAGCGTATGCTACATCGTATCATGTCCGCTCGCACATTAATAAATTGACCCCATAGTCTCATATTTATGTGGATTATTAAATATACAAAAGCTTATGAATAATTTGAAATATTTACTTTTTTCATCTATGCATCCAAAATTAATCACAATATTGAAAATATCTGCATTCTATAAAATCCATTTTAAATGCATTTAAACTGTCTGTTTCAAGCATAACTGGCATTGTTTTGCACTCTATAGACTCATCTCCCTTTCCTGACTGTTGTGTTCTCATCTTCATTATTGTAGCCAATTATGGACTGAACTAAATTAGTTCCTATCCACCAATCACTGTACAGCATAAAGGAGGGCCAGTGTTCTGCATTCCATGGAACGCACTTCAGCTTATATAGCGTAAGTTAAAAAAACTGCACTTTTCAGACTTAAAAAAAGCAAACAAGAAAAGCAGGCTAAATAAATAAAGAGTGCATTGCAAAGTTATTTTGCCTCCTGAAATTCAACATATATTACAGGGAATTATTTCTCCATAAAATGCTTTACTTAAAGGGACAGTAAAATCATAATTAGACATTCATGATTTAGACAGGACATAGAATTTTAAACAACTTTCCAATTTACTTCTATTATTTAATTTGCTTCCTTCTCTTATTATCCTTTGCTGAAATGTTTATCTAGGTAAGCTCAGGAGCAGCAAAGAACCTAGGTTCTAGCTGCTGATTGGTGGCTGCATATATATATATATATATATATATATATATACCGATTTTCATTGGCTCACCCATGTGTTCAGTTACAAACCAGTAGTGCATTGCTGTTCCTTCAACAAATGATACCAAGAGAATGAAAGAAATATTATAATAGAAGTAAACTGGAAAGTCATTTAAAGTTGTCTGTTGGGTTTCATGTCCCTTTAAGTGTAATACAATAACCTTGTACCATTAGTATTTTTGTTGTCTGCTTTTTCCTTTAATGTATTTTTGATACACAAGCCCTACAGAGTCTGCTGGAGTGCACCCAGCAGGATTCAGAGCCCCGGCACTGCAATAATTTGCACAGCAGTGTTCAGTGCAAAAGCTAATTTATATAAACAAGAAAAGATTATAAAAAAACTCAAGGGGCTGTCCAAAGGGTTTGTCACTTGTGCTGCAACTTATTAAGAATGAAAACAAATGATATGAAGACTAGAAATGTGATTTTATTTTGTTAGGGTGCATGTAATGTACTTTTATGTCTGATACGTTGTAAGTACTGCATTAGTAGGTCAGTTTCTCTTTCCCTCTTTTGTGCAATTTGTGTTGTAGTTATAGTATGGGATAACTTCTTTCATAGAGTATTAAATTTTAGTGACGATTTTACTCACTGAGAAATAATGAGACTAACAAATACAGGTTCATGATTCATATAGGGCATGCACTTTACTTCTATTATTTAATTTGCTTTGTTCTCTTAGTATCTATTGCTGAAAAACATACCTAGGTAGGCTCAGGAGCAGCAATGCACGGCATACTGGGAGCTGATTGGTGGTTGCTTCTTATCGTTAACTCACATGTGTTTAGCTATCTAAGCGTAGTGGATGTACCTTATTTCGGCACATCCACTCCCCTTAAATAATCCTTTTGTATAGATTCTTTCCAGGCTGCACCTTATTCATAAGATTTGATTCCTGAATATTGCGTATTTTAGTTGAGCTAGCTTCCTTATCTCCCCTTTTTTTTCTTTATAAAAATTGTGTTCAGCTATCTCCCAGTAGTTCATTGCTGCTCTGTCGTAAAAAGATACCAACAGAATGAAGCTAAATTAATAACAGAAGGAAAACGGAAAGTTTTTTAGAACTTTATGTTCTGTCTGAATCATATCTATCTATCTACAGTATCTATCTATGTTCATGTATGTATCTTAAAGGGACAGTAAACCTTAAAAATAATGTTATATAATTCTGCACATAGTGCAGAATTATATAACATTATATTAGCGCAAACGTTATAAAACAAAATTTCCACTTTGAATTTTAAACCCCCCCAGCTGTTTTACAGACCCGCTCTCTGTGATCTTCTGAGCGGGTCTGTTTTTTTCAAACAGCGCATCGGGCTAGCTGTATAGTCACAGCCCGGCCCGACCGCACCATAGCACTAAGTGCAGCTCGCTCCTGCTCTGTCAGACAGCAGGAGCGAGGTGCACTTAGTGCTATGGCGCGGTCGGGCCGGGCTGTGACTATACAGCTGGCCCGATGCACTGTTTGAAAAAAACAGACCCGCTCAGAAGATCACAGAGAGCGGGTCTGTAAAACAGCAGGGTTTTTTTAAAATTCAAAGGGGAAATTTTGTTTTAAAACATTTGCGCTAATATAATGTTATATAATTCTGCACTATGTGCAGAATTATATAACATTATTTTTAATGTTTACTGACACTTTAAGCTTTAATGAAACCAGGCCATCCTATACTATTACCTATAATGGTTAACAGTTTGCGTTTGTTAAAAATATAATTTATGTTGACCTGATAAATTAAATTAATTCATGGTGGTAAGAGTCCACTAATCCTGGGAATTATACTCCTAGCCACTAGGAGGAGGCAAAGATACCAGAACTGTTAAGAGCCCTTAAAACCCTTCCCACCTTACTGGAAATAACAGCAATACAGGATTAAAGGGAATATAAAGCTTAGACTTTAGAAATTATCTCAGAGATAGCATTGGGAACTGGAAATACTTCAGGAGATTGCATTGGGAACGGGAAATACTTCAGGAGATAGCATTGGGAACTGGAAATACTTCAGGAGATAGCATTGGGAACCGGAAATACTTTAGGATACTTAACAGCTGTTTTACCGACGTATCCTCAAGAACTTTGGAATCCTGAACTCATGAGTACAAAACCAAGATGTTCAAGTTTGAACAAAAAAGAGGAAGATTCAGTTTCTTGATCAGAGACTGACTCCTAATCATCTGAAAACACTTCGTCCTCAGAGGATAAATCAGAAGAACCAGGGCCTTGAACATTCAGTTTAACAGACTTAGAACTTCTTCCAGTAGATCCAGTGTTGTGGCAGGCCAGCGACTAACTCCCATAGAGTGTTCTTGCGCCACTACCCATAATCCCTCTGTCCATACAGTAACTCTCTGAGGGGAAACTGGGCCTCAAATCAGTCTGAGAACCCTTCTGATAAACACCTGGAGCACCTCCATTCTTAACATTTCCTCTGCAAAGGAAAAGACAAGACTAGTTTCAAGAAAGGTGGGAGGGGTTTTAAGGGCTCTTGGAGTTTTGGGATCTTCGCCTCCTCCTAGTGGTTAGGAGTATAATTCCCATGAGAAAATTGATTGTGGACTCTCACCCCCTTTATGAAAGAAAATAAACAAATTGCCACTCTGCTCAACATTTTTATTGCAGGAAAATATAGAAATGTGCCACTCTGCTCAACATTTTTACTGCAGGTCAGATACATCTTTATTATTAAAAGCAAATTACTACTTTGTTACTATTAAATTCTAATTATTATTTATTTTTTTCTGTTTTGTTTGTTGCTATCAGAGTAAATTAATAATCAGCAAGATTACAAAAGAGCTGATTGCTTCAGAGCAATGCCATACAAAAGGCCCTTTCATAGGCCCGTTTATTGTTATATTAGGGGGTGTTTTTATTTTGGGGTGGCCTTTTTGTTTTTATAGGGGTATTAGATTAGGTTTAATATTAATTTGGATAATTTGATTTATAATTTTTTGTAATCTTAGATTTTTTTTATTTTTCGTAATTTTAGTAGGTTTTTTGTTGTAATGTTAGGTTTTTTTAAATTTTTCGTAGTGTTAGGATTTTTTAATTTAGTAATTTAGGTTTTTTATTTAGTTAGTTATATTGTAACTTTAATTTAAAGTTAGAGGGTGTTAGGTTTAGTTTAGTATTAGCGATGTCGGGGTCCAGCGTTTAGGGGTTAATAGGTTTATTTAGGTGTTAGCGATGCGGTTGTGTAACGAATTAGGGGTTAATCATTTTAATAAGTGTCGGCGATGTCAGGGGCGGCGGATTAGGGATATTTAGACTAGGGATTTATGTTAGGGTGTTTTTACATAACCTCCTTGTCCCCATAGACATCAATGGGGATTGCGTTTTAGTGATCGTCATTACGCAATCGCAGGTTTTAGTTTTGTTCCTAACATTTTCTCTCCATTGATGTCTATGAGGGAAAACGTGCACGAGCATGTCAAGTCATGACTTGGCTTTTGTGCGGTATGGAGCTTATCGCACCACAACGCACAACACAAGAAGGTTTTTCTGTAACTTGTAATAGCAGCGCTTTAGAAATTGCGATACCACTAAATATTTAGCGTTATTTAAACACCGGGCTTAGCGTACAACTTGTAATCTTGGTGATTATCAATAAAGTAACATCTGGTTTTTATACAAGTTGATATCTTGTCTCATTATTTAAGATATATGGTTGCTACAACTTACACAATGATGATAAAAGTTTACACCTCTTAAAAAATTACATTTTTTTAAGACTAATACAGCTGCAGGGGATCTCACTAACAACCAATTAAATTTAATACTGGAATTTCAACATTTATTTACTGTTGTTTTTAATTTAAAACAACTTCTAACTTCCCTATTGTCATGCAAAAATATATTATCAAAACAATTGCTGTTATTTTATATGCACACACTAAGAATACTGTAGAAAGTGCTAATACCTACCTTACTGTAATAATTTGCTATCACTGGCAGTTCTACCACCAATGATATTTCACTTTGCAAACCCGTTTGGCTGAAGAAGAGGAAGCCTATGCCCCTTCAAGGTCTATCCAAAAATGTGTAGCCACACTCAAAATTTCACAGCCATGACCTGACTGTTTAGCCATGCCCTGCCCTGCCCTGCCCATAACTGCCTAGTCCCACCCCTGTACTGCCCAGCTCTGCACAATGAACACTTGTAACTCCACCCATGTAACACCTGTGACTCCACCCATGCTTACTTTGTCCCCTACTTCCTGGCCTCTGCATGTTGTTTGCCCCTCCCCAAAAATGATTTCTGAAACCTCCTTTACATTTCATATGTAGACTATAATAAAGGTGTCACTGTTTACTGAAATAATTTGACTTCTGAAATAATGGAGCAGCAAAGCTACTTAAATGTCAAGAAATTTCCTTGATACATTTTAAATACAAATTAGATTTTCCTTAATTTACATAGAGGCTAAGCAATGGAACTAATTGGATCTATAATTACACCTATTTAAAGGAACATTAAGCACCAAGATTGTTATAAAAAAAAAGATCTCTGCAATATCCATTATTTACTTATTATGTCTCCTTTATCTTGATGTACACACTACAGACTTCACAAGCCTAACACGGCTACATTCTACTTAGCCATTGTTTGAGTAATCTGGTAACTCATATATAACTTTTCCCTAACTGGACTCAGCAGAGGAGATAAGAATATATTTAACCCCTTCACCACGGTCATCGAATGTCTGTAGCACTTCCAGGGCTGTAGCAGCAGGGAGGCATGCAATAATTATGGGGACTCACCACTGTCCTACAGTCCTGGAAGTGCTATGGACTATCAAGTATGTGGTTAAAAAACTAACAGAATTATAAAATATATTTTTGGACATTATTCTCAGGTGAATCTTTGCTTTGAAGAAAACACAATGGCCTAAATTACAAGTCAAGTGAAAAATAGAAGCATAATGGATTTTGCGTGTACTAGAGCTCCTTAATGCTTCCATATCTGCTCAGAAATTAAAAGTAAATCGATCATTTTGTTGTGCCTCAAGATAATTTAGTGAATGCTATTCAATGATGTTAAAAGAGAAGAGGGTTTTTTGTTTTTGCATTGGGGATTGTGACAGTTTATGGGATAATGGTGAAGGAGGTTTTACTGTTAGGGTTGTGACAGAGAGTTAATAGCAGACAAGTTTTATTCATTGGGATTTCATGAGTTTGGGGGCTGGTTGTTTAGGACTAGGTAGACTTTAGTGCTGCTAGGTCAGGAACTGTTAGCACTTGCGGTAAATGTTTTACAAAGCAATAACGTTCCTTGATTTCCATGTGCATTGGGCACAGAACACTCCAAGTAAATATATCTAGCATGCTAAGTATTCTAAAGTGATAATTAATGTAAGAGGCCAAGTATCACATGACTGGTAGTCTAGCCAATGTCCAGCATGTTTTAATATTTAATGACCCATCAAAGTGATCAGTTCCACAACAGCATATGGTTTAATTGTCCTTTGTGTTTTATGGAAATTCAACTTAAAGGGGAAATTAAACTTAAAACATAACTCCCCATACATACTTTAATTAATTATGCATAATTTAACAACTTTGCAATGTTTTTTAATTATTTATTTTCCTGCTTTTCTTGTAATTTAACTCTAAATATTGTACTGCCCCCCCAGAGAGGCAGGAGTGTATTTCATGGAATGCAGAACCCTAACATTCCTACATCCTCCACAGTGATTGGCAGATTTGTGCAGGAGCTCATTTATAATCTGCCCCTAATTGTGCACGGCAAAGTAAGACAAACAACATTTAATGTGTTTATGCTTGTAAAATGATTATTTTTAAATACAGATATTTTGTAATAATTTAAAAAATTTTGGATGCATAAATAAAACAAAAAAGATTAATGTCATTAAATATAAAGCAAATATCCCCCCCATAAAAAAAAGAGTAAGTAAAACTTACAACATCTATGGTTTGCTGGTGAGCGACACACTGGGGCTCTAGATGGTGTATAGTCGATAAGATTAATACTAAACTTCAGTTAATGAGTTCTATGCAGAAAATTGTATTTCCCCCAAGAGGATTATATGTGAAAATTACTTTTGGAAGTAATTCTAAACCATATTTTTCATGATTTTGTTTGTCATTTTTATCAAGTGCTTTTATTTAAAGAAGACTGAAATTCTGTGTCCCTTTAAACATACTAACAATTTTACTTTAACTGTGTCTTTAAAGCCAAAGTCTTCCTTATTTGTATACATATCGGTTTAGATATTAGTAGATTATCCAAAGGATAAATCTATGCATCTGTTTACATCTTATAATTAAAAAAAAAAAAAAAATATGCTGTGGTTTTACTCCCAATGTGAATGAAATCACTGGGTGAATTTACAGGACCAGATTTATATTTGGCACTTGGACAGTAATTTATTAAAATAAGATCAAAACACGTTTCGTTTTGGTTTTTCCATTTACACATCAGTAATTCCAAATGAGTAGAGTTTCTGAAAATGCTAATATATTTTAAAATGAATTAAAATGTAAAGCTATTTGACTTCAGATAATAGAATACTTTGTTTTTGAATGTCAAATATTTATCCTCTTCTGGTAGTGTGTCTGAGCAGAAGGGGGATCTGGGCTGAATATCTGGATGAGCCAACAAGATCCTTGACCACGGTAACTGTTACCAATTGGCTATTTGTCCTACTCTTCTTCCAGTCACAAGGAAGGGGGATATGTGTGCCACCACACATGGAATTATATCATTGTACAAAGGTGGATAAGAAGTGCTGTGGATTATCTGTTGCTATGGGAATATTGACCTATAAGTGTTAGGTGAGAGGTTCTATGTGATGACTTATAGCTAGATGTAAACACTACAATTCAAGCAATATGTCTATTATTCTACTTGTTCAAAGAGTGCCAAGTGTCTCTTTAGGGTAAAAATGTAAACATACCATACACATCAGAATACCATGAAGTTAGATTTGAAGGCAGGCATAGCCCCCATAAAGAATGAATCAGGTACCTAGGTGTTAAGTGTGTTAATTTGCTTGTCAGCACCAATCAAGGACGGCACCTTATGATGAGACCAGGTAAACAGATTGCATGGTTCTGCTTCCTGGTCAAATAGAGCTTGACAAATGTTTAATATTCTCTTAGGTATAACGTTGGAAACATACAGCTGTCTATTCAAGTGCTGTACTGTCACTCTTCATAACATATAATAGCAAAATATTGCAGCTTACCTCTACGCTGTAAAGATATGCATCCCTTAAAGGGACAGTCTACTTTAAAATTGGTATTTTTTTTTAAGATAGATAATCCCTTAATTACCAGTTCCCCAGTTTTCAATAACGAATAGTGTTAATATAAATATACTTTTTTACCTCTATGATTACCAGTATCTAAACCCCTGCAGACTGCCACCTCTCTCAGTGCTTTTTACAAGCTTGCATTTTGGCCAATCAGTGCTGGTTCTTGTATAACCATTATCATTCTCCACAGGAGTGAGCACAATCTTATCTATGTAGCACACATGAGCTAGCACTGTTTGGCTGTTGTGCATGATTTAAAAAGCCAATGAAATGCATTGAGGTAAGGGGTGGCCTGGGGGTTTAGCAACAGTAAAACCTCTAGGTTATAAAGTATAGTAATATAACAGTGTTGGTTGTGCAAAGCTGGGGCGTTATCTATCTTTTTGAACAATAAAACAATCAAGTAGAATGTCCCTTTAAATAATATTTGTGCCAAAGAATAAGAACCTAAATATATGGTTCCTAAAGGAACAGTAGTCATAGTAGAAAACAAAAAAAAGCATTAAACAGCATGCACTTAAAAAAAAAAAAAATCTTTCTTTTTATTATTAAATGTGCATCTTCTCTTTAGTATCAATAATTGAAACTGAGCTACATTCCATAGCATGCACTAAATGTATAAACACTATTGCCATATAGTCACATGCGCATTCCTGAACCTACCTCAGTATGCTCTCATGGATAGGAATGAATTTAAAAAAAAATATTACCAAGTGAAAGTTTATTTTTTTAAATTGTAGGCTCTATCAGAATAAAAATGTTTCATTTTGACTTGTATGTCCATTTAAATTGAGAATTGAAACCAAAATATGGAACCCATGTGGACATGTAATATTGTGCAATGTGACTACTCTAGCAGTAGGTATATGGTTTTCAATGATCCAGAAGTGGAGAGCTCCCAGAGGCTGAAGAGAAACCCCCATTCCTGGTGGTCGACAAGGTGGAAACCCTGCTTCAGCTGGTAGCTGACAAGAAAGAAGGCCACATCCTCCAAATGGCAGACAAGGGTAAATATTGCTGTGGGGACTCTCATATAATGTGAAATGAATCCCTCAGCCTCTACAGCCTCCAACATTGTGTTGCCTGGAAAGGGTTAATAAGAGCTCTGTCTGCTGTGTGAGTGTGATAATGATGACTTTTCTCTACTGCCCTCCTCATTTTGGTAACTCTCTCCTCTGTCCATAAGAAGCCCACTTTACAATAATGTCATGCAGTAAAAGACTAGAGAACATGTATAGGCATGGAGATGTGTGGAGGACAGTGGACCCACTACCAACAGTTATTTACCTAGCTGTCCCTGACAATACTGTTTCAATACTGCAAGACAATATTATTTCCTACAACAAAATGCATCTGGGGAAGATATGCAGATATCCCTCAAGATCACATCTTATTGCTGGATTTTGAATATTGAGTGGCCCTGTTTGACACTCGACTAGTGTTTGGCAGCCATCCTGATTTTTAAATTGCAGACAGAGTTATTTTAAGTGTTAAGTGGACCCACCCTGTATCGCATATATATTGTGTAATAGGTCTGTTGGTACAATGATGGAAATATGAATATGTTATAAGGGACTGTTAGAAGAAAACATTTGGCTGTATGTCAAAAAGTGGCAGACCTGGGAAAATACAAACATACATTTTGACGGCTGATAAAAAGTAAGGAAGGTTTGGCATAATTATTTTGATGAATATTTTTATGTATATCCATCTAAGATTTTCTTGAATTCCTGCACTCCATGTGTTCCTACCTCTTCTGCGTGAAGACCTCTTAATGTATCTACTACCCTTCCAATAAAGAACTGTTTTTACATATAACTTCTGAACTTCTGATCCACAGCTTCATAACTTTACCCATTCTTAAAATCTTAAAAATATTTTACGTTTTGTACAAAATATTTCCCCTCCAGTTTATATTAAAGTGGCTCGGTATTCTTGTACTTTCATTCGTGCGCAAACACAGTATATATATATATATATATATATATATATATATATATATATATATATATATATATATATATATATATATATATATATCTCATTATAGGGTGTTGTCAGCAACTTCCAGTGTTACCAATAAAAGGGCTAGTAATAATGATCTGAATTTAAATAGTTAACAGACCATTGGTGCAGAAGAAAAAGTGAAATTAAATTGAAACCTAAAAGAGTAAATCAGCATTAACATAACAATATATTCTGTAAAAACTTAACAATGCATTGTTAAGTTTTTACAGAATATATTGTTATGTTAATGCTGATTTACTCTTTTAGGTTTCAATTTAATGTGAAAGAGCTCTCAAAACTATGAAAACAAGAAAATAACTGAAAGTTCCAAAGTCCTGTTAAAGTCACAGTAGAAAGTCACTAAAGTTCCCAGCACTGAAACAGAGGAATTATATCCTGTGGTTGAATGTACCAATTCCAAACAATAAATATGCAGTGGATGATCAGAGTGTGTCTGGGTTTGGAGGTTTGATCAGTGACCACTCTTATTCCGGTAAAAACACTGATTGCTGTATTAAGGCGATTATAACTGTATGTTAGATATCCCTTTTATTTAGGTGATCCCACAATTTGGCTATAACATTCATGGTTTTCATGTTGATACCACATCTGTGCTTTAAAACAGTCTGTCGTAGCGGTTTATACTTGTGGTTCTGAGGGAGTCCCACTATCGCGGTGCCACACCTCCTAGGTACACCTGTTGATCCCACACGTATGGTGTATTCCCCTAGGGTGTTTGTCTCCTCTCTGCTCCTTTCGATGATATTCCTTGGAATTTGTGGATGATTATTTTTTTGTATTCATAGTGCACTACGATAGGAGTTGAATGGCCTAATTCACTGTCATATATATATATATATATATATATTTTTTTTTTTGCCTTTACTTGCTCCAATAAATGCTTCAATTTAATTTATGCTCCCTTCTTGCAGTGTATTCATGTATTATGCATTGTTAAGTTTTTACAGAGTATATTGTTATGTTGAGGACCTTTAAAACTTAGGCTATATATCCACATACTTTTAGGGAATGGTTAGTGCTGGACAGGAAATGCTGATTTACTCTTTTAGGTTTCAATATATATATATATATATATATATATATATATATATATATATATATATATATATATATATATATATATATATATATGAAAATTGGTGTACATTGTTCCTTTAAACATTTATTTATTTGGCTGCCATTTTTGTAATAGCCGTGTGCTTTTCAACTGGAAGTAATAGAGCTGTATCCGTTGTGTACATAATAATATATATTGACAAAGAGGAGTTTCCTGCTAATTCTCATTGGTTTTACAATAAACATATGTATCCATCAATGAGAATGAACAGAAAGTACACAGAGGATACAGCTGTATTCTTTTTAATTTAAATGTAACCAGCTTTGCCAGGCAAAAAAGAAAATAGAATTTAATAACAGTTTAATTTTAGCTCTTAAATTTGGTAGAGAAAAAAATGTAGTGCTATATCCCTTTAAATTTTATAGAAATTTAGTATATTTTAATTATCTCTCAATAATGAAGATTTCAAAAATATAACTTATAGTTTAGCTAAAATTAAGTAAAGATATTTCAGACTATAATCATTTTAAGTGCCAAGTGTCTCTTTAGGGTAAAAATGTAAACATACCATACACATCAGAATACCATGAAGTTAGATTTGAAGGGAGGCATAGCCCCCATAAAGAATGAATCAGGTACCTAGGTGTTAAGTGTGTTAATTTGCTTGTCAGCACCAATCAAGGACGGCACCTTATGATGAGACCAGGTAAACAGATTGCATGGTTCTGCTTCCTGGTCAAATAGAGCTTGACAAATGTTTAATATTCTCTTAGGTATAACGTTGGAAACATACAGCTGTCTATTCAAGTGCTGTACTGTCACTCTTCATAACATATAATAGCAAAATATTGCAGCTTACCTCTACGCTGTAAAGATATGCATCCCTTAAAGGGACAGTCTACTTTAAAATTGGTATTTTTTTTTAAGATAGATAATCCCTTAATTACCAGTTCCCCAGTTTTCAATAACGAATAGTGTTAATATAAATATACTTTTTTACCTCTATGATTACCAGTATCTAAACCCCTGCAGACTGCCACCTCTCTCAGTGCTTTTTACAAGCTTGCATTTTGGCCAATCAGTACTGGTTCTTGTATAACCATTATCATTCTCCACAGGAGTGAGCACAATCTTATCTATGTAGCACACATGAGCTAGCACTGTTTGGCTGTTGTGCATGATTTAAAAAGCCAATGAAATGCATTGAGGTAAGGGGTGGCCTGGGGGTTTAGCAACAGTAAAACCTCTAGGTTATAAAGTATAGTAATATAACAGTGTTGGTTGTGCAAAGCTGGGGCGTTATCTATCTTTTTGAACAATAAAACAATCAAGTAGAATGTCCCTTTAAATAATATTTGTGCCAAAGAATAAGAACCTAAATATATGGTTCCTAAAGGAACAGTAGTCATAGTAGAAAACAAAAAAAAGCATTAAACAGCATGCACTTAAAAAAAAAAAATCCTTCTTTTTATTATTAAATGTGCATCTTCTCTTTAGTATCAATAATTGAAACTGAGCTACATTCCATAGCATGCACTAAATGTATAAACACTATTGCCATATAGTCACATGCGCATTCCTGAACCTACCTCAGTATGCTCTCATGGATAGGAATGAATTTAAAAAAAAATATTACCAAGTGAAAGTTTATTTTTTTAAATTGTAGGCTCTATCAGAATAAAAATGTTTCATTTTGACTTGTATGTCCATTTAAACATAAAATAGAATTCTCCATAAAATGTGTATTTACACTAAGCGCCAGATTATGAGTGGAGCGCAAGCGATAAGAGGTTTATCGCGGGTGTTTGCGCTCGTTGGGCTTACCGCTGCTAATACGAGTTGAAAGTGGACATGATTGCTTGAGCTCAATCGTGATTTACACTAGAATGATTACCGCAACTTCAGAGCTCTGGTTAATTGTTTTGCGAAACTAAAAAGTTGCAAAAAATATATCAAAAATACATAGCAATGTATAGTTCCACTCAAAATAACACCATCTAAAAAAAAATATTCACAAAATAAAAAATAAAAAAAAAGTTATAAGGGCTCAAAGATATGAGGTGTCAGGCAAAGGGTTTTAACATTGAGATACATATATATACTGTACATGTCTAAAGATGTATATGTAAGTATATATATATATATATATATATATATATATATATATATTTGTATACATATGTATTCATGTGTGTATCTATGTATTTACAGACATATATATACATATAAGCAAATAAATACATATGTATATACAAGTGCTATAAAGCCCTTTGCAGTTAAGTAGATGAAAACATGTATTTAGAATATATTCTAAGTAGTGGATGTGGGTGTTCTAGAGGGCTGGCTGTGTATGCTCTAGAGGGCTGGCTGTGGGTGTTCTAGAGGGCTGGTTGTGGGTGTTCTAGAGGGCTGGCTGTGTTTGCTCTAGAGGGCTGGTTGTGGGTGTTCTAGAGGGCTGGCTGTGTATGCTCTAGAGGGCTGGCTGTGGGTGTTCTAGAGGGCTGGCTTTAGGTGTTCTAGAGGGATGGCTGTGGGTGTTCTAGAGGGTTGGCTGTGGGTTTTCTAGAGGGATGGCTTTGTAGGTCCTTGAGTGCTGAATGTGGGTGTTCTACATGGCTGGGTGTGGGCTTTCTAGAGGACTGGCTGTTCTAGAGTGGTGTCTTTGGGTGTTCTAGAGGGCTGGCTATGGTTATTCTAGAGGGCTGGCTGTGGAGATTCTAGAGAGCTGGCATTAAGCATTCTATAGGGCTGGCTGTGGTTATTCTAGAGGGCTGGCTGTGGAGATTCTAGAGGGCTGGCATTAAGCATTCTAGAGGGCTGGCTGTGGTTATTCTAGAGGGTTGGCTGTGGGCATTCTAGAGTGCTGGCTGTGGGCATTTTAGAGTATTGACTTTGGGTGTTCTAGAGGGCTGACTGTTGGTGTCCTAGAGGGCTGATTCTAGGCATTCTAGAGGGCCGGCTGTGGGTGTTCTAGAGGGCTGGCATTAAGCATTCTAGAGGGCTGGCTGTGGTTATTCTAGAGGGTTGGCTGTGGGCATTCAAGAGTGCTGGCTGTGGGCATTTTAGAGTGCTGACTCTGGGTGTTCTAGAGGGCTGACTGTTGGTGTCCTAGAGGGATGATTCTGGGCATTCTAGAGGGCCGGCTGTGGATGTTCTAGATGGCTGACAGTAGGTGTTCTAGAGTCCTTGCTGTGTGCAATCTAGAGGGTGTGGGTTATCTAGAGGGATGGTTGAGATTTTTCACCTATACTGTGGCCCAGCATGCAGAATTCGTAAAAACCATATTGCCCTTGTGATGTATCTTGTCTCATTGTTGTGTCTCACTATTTCAAAGCTAGCAATGTTGTCTAATTTTTATTTTAATTCTCTAAATGTTTTTTTATTTGCATATGCTCAATATCCCTTGTTAGACATTCATTCATTATACATATATATATTGAAGTGGAAGCAATTTCTTCTAATTGGCCAGCAAAGGTGTATTCTGTTTTTTTGTTCTACACTAGACACTGGCAAATCTACTACCCCCCAGCACCCAAAAATGTTTGCATATTTTTTTCTCATGTGTTTCTCAGAACCGGTGGTCAGAGGCACATTGAGTGGGCATGCACCCTCAACATACAACCAGGTATCATTGATGTGTAATAAAATAAATAAATAAATAAATACATAAATAAATAAATAAAAGATGTTTAGAGGATAGGAGTGGGAGGACATCATACAATAGAACTATCCCTCAGGATTTGGTGACCTCCCAAAAAGCTGCCCTAGGCACAAGCCTATGTGGCCTAGACCAACATATGCTCCTATTTCTATCTTTTGCAAGGCTAATATGTCTTTAGCAATGTCATCCTGATACAGGCACGTATTTGGGGCTAGGCTGTTCCTAGGGCAGAATGGTTTGAGAAGGTAAACAATATTTAGTGGCATAAAGTCATCCCAAATGTCTAATTTATTAAATGAATTCAAATCAATAATGCTGGTTGTCTAGGGTGGCAAGATGCCTCTCTGTGTGTTGTGAGTAGTATATCAAATTATTTTTTTGGAGGGACATGATTCCCAAGTGCCTAAGGCAGCATGAAAACTAAATACTACCCTGTCCCAGTGCCTCTATTTGTCATTTAAAGTTAAACACCATAATGCCTATAAATACATTAAGACAGGTGGTTTTCTCATTCTTTAAATGTGCTAAATCAACAAATCCGCATTGCATTATTGTATAAATTAACACTAAGCACCTGTTACCTTATTAACTTAAAAAAACTGGTGGTTTCCAAGGAAACAGTTTCACACAAATAAAACTAAAGGAGAAAAGCGACCAGTTATTTCATGCATGCTGTGGTTTTTGAAAAAAAATATATTTAAACTCTTTGGCAGCCAAGTGGTTAAAAAAAAAATAAAAGCATGATACCCTAGAACATTTCCCAAGTTAAAGGGACAGTCAACACCAGAATTTTTATTGTTTAAAAAGAAAGATAATCCCTTTATCACCCATTCCCCAGTTTTGCATAACCAACACAGTTAAAATAATACACTTTTTACCTCTGGGATTACCTTGTATCTAAGCTTCTGCTGACTGCCCCCTTATTTCAGTTCTTTTGACAGACATGCAGTTTAGCCAATCAGTGCTCAGTCCTAGGTCACTTTACGTGCATGAGCTCAATGTTATCTATATGAAACATGTGAACTAATGCCCTCTAGTGGTCAAAATGTATTCAGATTAGAGGCAGTCTTCAAGGTCTAAGAAATTAGCATATGAACCTCCTAGTTTTATCTTTCAACTAAGAATACCAAGAGAACAAAGCAAAATTGGTGATAAAAGTAAATTGGGAAGTTGTTTAAAATTGCATGTCCTATTTAAAACATGAAAGTTTTTTTTGGACTTGACTGTCCCTTTAATATAGAAGCTTTTTTCAGGTAAATATATATATATATATATATATATATATATATATATATATATATATATTTTATTAAATATTGTTTTATTGAGGTTCAGTAGTAATCACAACAAAGAAAATATAGAATGACAGTTCGCTGATAAACATACAATATATATGACAGGAACCATTAATTTATATGTAAAATATAAGAGATTATATATCCTGATGTCAACATGTACATGAGAACCTCAGTTTTATACATTATGGTAGCAATGCAAGTGGTTAATAAGTTGGCTACTCATGGGCCAATTGATATACGAGAAGTATTCTATTAATGATAACCACATGTAAAACCATGCGGCTAGATTACGAGTTGTGCGTTAGGGTAAAAAAGCAGCGTTCAGATCCTAACGCTGCTTTTTTACGCCCTCTGGTATTACGAGTCTTGAAGGTTTAGGTGTACCACACACTTCTTTGGCCTTACCGCAAAACGACTTACGTAAACTTCGTAAAGTGTTTTTTCTATGGTGCTTCCATAGTGCCGGTATTATGAGTCTGTCCTGGGAGGCCAAACAGTGAGCGGTACAGCCTACCCTGTCAAGATCCCTAACGCATTTAAACGTCAGTAGTTATGAGTTTTATGGTACAATGCCGTAACATAAAACTCTTAACTAAAGTGCTAAAAAGTACACTAACACCCATAAACTACCTATTAACCCCTAAACCGAGGCCCTCCCTCATCGCAAACACTATAATAAAAATTTTAACCCCTAATCTGCCGCTCCGGACACCGCCGCCACCTACATTATATTTATGAATCCCTAATCTGCTGCCCCCAACATCGCCAACACCTAGATTATATTTATTTACCCCTAATCTGCCGCCCCCAATGTCGCTGCAATCTACCTACACTTTTTAACCCCTGATCTGCCGCCCCCAACGTCGCCGCAACTATATTAAAGTTATTAACCCCTAAACCTAAATCTAACCCTAACCCTAACACCCCCTAACTTAAATATAATTACAATAAATCTAAATAAATATTCCTATCATTAACTAAATTGTTCCTATTTAAAACTAAATACTTACCTATAAAATAAACCCTAAGCTAGCTACAATTTAACTAATAGTTACATTGTAGCTATCTTAGGGTTTATTTTTATTTTACAGGCAAGTTTGTATTTATTTTAACTACCTAGATAAAATAAATACAAATTGACCTGTAAAATAAAACCTAACCTAAGTTACAATAACACCTAACACTACACTATAATTAAATAAATTAACTAAATTAAATACAATTACCTAAATGAAATTAAATTAGCTAAAGTACAAAAAAAAACAAAACACTAAATTACAGAAAATAATAAACAAATTACAGATATTTAAACTAATTACACCTAATCTAATAGCCCTATTAAAATAAAAAAGCCCCCCAAAATAACCCCCCCAGCCTAAACTAAACTACCAATAGCCCTTAAAAGGGCCTTATGCGGGGCATTGCCCCAAAGTAATCAGCTCTTTTACCTGTAAAAAAAAATACAAACAACCCCCAACAGTAAAACCCACCACCCACACAACCAACCCCCCAAATAAAATACTATCTAAAAAACCTAAGCTCCCCATTGCCCTGAAAAGGGCATTTGGATGGGCATTGCCCTTAAAAGGGCATTTAGCTCTACTGCAGTCCCTAACCTTAAAATAAAACCCACCCAATACACCATTAAAAAAACACTAACCCCCTGAAGATCGACTTACGGGAGAAGTCTTCATCCAAGCCGGGCCGAAGTCCTCAACGAAGCCGGGAGAAGTTTTCATCCAAGCCGGGCGAAGTGGTCCTCCAGACGGGCAGAAGTCTTCATCCTTCCGGCGTGGAGCGGGTCCATCTTCAAGACATCCGACGCGGAGCATCCTCTTCATCCAACAACTAAAACTGAATGAAGGTACCTTTAAGTGACGTCATCCAAGATGGCCTCCCTTAGATTCCGATTGGCTGATAGAATTCTATCAGCCAATCGGAATTAAGGTAGAAAAAATCCTATTGGCTGATGCAATCTGTTCCAATCAGCCAATAGTATTTTTTCTACCTTAATTCTGATTGGCTGATAGAATTCTATCAGCCAATCGGAATCTAAGGGACGCCATCTTGGATGACGTCACGTAACGGTACCTTCATTCAGCTTTAGTCGTCCGATGAAGAGGATGCTCTGTGTCGGATGTCTTGAAGATGGACCCGCTCCGCGCCGGATGGATGAAGATAGAAGATGCCGTCTGGATGAAGACTTCTGCCCGTCTGGAGGACCACTTCACCCGGCTTGGATGAAGACTTCTCCCGGCTTCGTTGAGGACTTCGGCCCGGCTTGGATGAAGACTTCTCCTGGTAAGTCGATCTTCAGGGGGTTAGTGTTAGGTTTTTTTAAGGGTGTATTGGGTGGGTTTTATTTTTAGGTTAGGGACTTTGGGCTGTAATAGAGCTAAATGCCCTTTTAAGGGCAATGTCCATCCAAATGCCCTTTTCAGGGCAATGGGGAGCTTAGTTTTTTTTACATAGTATTTTATTTGGGGGGTTGATTGTGTGGGTGGTTGGTTTAACTTGTGGGGGGGTTGTTTGTATTTTTTTTTACAGGTAAAAGAGCTGTTTACTTTGGGGCAATGCCCCACACAAGGGCCTTTTAAGGGCTATTGGTAGTTTAGTTTAGGCTAGGTTTTTTTTTTATTTTGGGGGGGGGCTTTTTTATTTTAATAGGGCTATCAGAGTAGGTGTAATTAGTTTAAATATCTGCAATTTGTTTATTATTTTCTGTAATTTAGTGGGGTTTTTTTTGTACTTTAGCTAATTTAATTTAGGTAATTGTATTTAATTTAGTTAATTTATTTAATTATAGTGTAGTGTTAGGTGTTATTGTAACTTAGGTTAGGTTTTATTTTACAGGTACTTATGTATTTATTTTAACTAGAACGGATTGAACTTAATTCTGATTGGCTGATTCCATCAGCCAATCAGAATATTCCTACCTTAATTCCGATTGGCTGATAGAATCCTATCAGCCAATCGGAATTCGAGGGACGCCATCTTGGATGACGTTCCTTAAAGGAACCGTCATTCTTCAGTTGGACGTCGCCGGATGAAGATGGGTCCACGGTGGAGGTCTTCAGGATGGAGCCGGTCCTCATCGGATGAAGATAGAAGATGCCGCTTGGAAGATGATGGTTGCCGGTCCGGATCTACTCTTCTTCCCGGATAGGATGAAGACTTTGGAGCCTCTTCTGGACCTCTTCAGCCACCGGATGATGGATCGCCAGCCCCCGCTTGGGTTGGATGAAGATTTTGGAGCCAGGACCGATCGGTGATACCCGGTGAGGTGAAGACAAGGTAGGATGATCTTCAGGGGCTTAGTGTTAGGTTTATTTAAGGGGGGTTTGGGTTAGATTAGGGGTATGTGGGTGGTGGGTTGTAATGTTTGGGGGGGGTATTGTATGGTTTTTTTTACAGGCAAAAGAGCTGAACTTCTTGGGGCATGCCCCGCAAAGGGCCCTGTTCAGGGCTGGTAAGGTAAAAGAGATTTGATCTTTAGTAATTTAGAATAGGGTAGGGCATTTTTTATTTTGGGGGTCTTTGTTATTTTATTAGGGGGCTTAGAGTAGGTGTAATTAGTTTAAAATTGTTGTAATATTTTTCTTATGTATGTAAATATTTTTTTATTTTTTGTAACTTAGTTCTTTTTTATTTTTTGTACTTTAGTTAGTTTATTTCATTGTAGTTATTTGTAGGTATTGTATTTAATTAATGTATTGATAGTGTAGTGTTAGGTTTAATTGTAGGTAATTGTAGGTATTTTATTTAATTAATTTAATGATAGCATAGTGTTAGGTTTAATTGTAACTTAGGTTAGGATTTATTTTACAGGTAATTTTGTAATTATTTTAACTATTTTAGCTATTAAATAGTTCTTAACTATTTAATAGCTATTGTACCTGGTTAAAATAAATACAAAGTTACCTGTAAAATAAATATTAATCCTAAAATAGCTATAATATAATTATAATTTATATTGTAGCTATATTAGGATTTATTTTACAGGTAAGTATTTAGCTTTAAATAGGAATAATTTATTTAATAAGAGTTAATTAATTTCGTTAGATTTAAATTATATTTAAGTTAGGGGGGTGTTAGTGTTAGGGTTAGACTTAGCTTTAGGGGTAAATACATTTATTAGAATAGCGGTGAGCTCCGGTCGGCAGATTAGGGGTTAATAATTTAAGTTAGGTGTCGGCGATGTTAGGGAGGGCAGATTAGGGGTTAATACTATTTATTATAGGGTTAGTGAGGCGGATTAGGGGTTAATAACTTTATTATAGTAGCGGTGCGGTTCACTCGGCAGATTAGGGGTTAATAAGTGTAGGCAGGTGGAGGCGACGTTGAGGGGGGCAGATTAGGGGTTAATAAATATAATATAGGGGTTGGCGGTGTTAGGGGCAGCAGATTAGGGGTACATAAGGATAACTAAAGTAGTGGCGCTTTGCGGTCGGCAGATTAGGGGTTAATTATTGTAGGTAGCTGGCTGTGACGTTGTGGGGGGCAGGTTAGGGGTTAATATATATAATATAGGGGTCGGCGGTGTTAGGGGCAGCAGATTAGGGGTACATAAGGATAACGTAGGTGGCGGTCGGCAGATTAGGGGTTAAAAAAATGTAATCGAGTGGCGGCGATGTGGGGGGACCTCGGTTTAGGGGTACATAGGTAGTTTATGGGTGTTAGTGTACTTTAGAGCACAGTAGTTAAGAGCTTTATGAACCAGCATTAGCCCAGAAAGCTCTTAACTACTGACTTTTTTCTGTGGCTGGAGTTTTGTCGTTAGAATTCTAACGCTCACTTCAGACACGACTCTAAATACCGGAGTTAGAAAAATCCCATTGAAAAGATAGGATACGCAATTGACGTAAGGGAATCTGCGGTATGGAAAAGTTGCGGCTGAAAAGTGAGCGTTAGACCCTTTTTTGACTGACTCCAAATACCGGAGGTAGCCTAAAACCAGCGTTAGGAGCCTCTAACGCTGGTTTTCACGGCTACCGCCAAACTCCAAATCTAGGCCTAAGATAGCTACAATGTAACTATTAGTTATATTGTAGCTATCTTAGGGTTTATTTTACAGGTAAGTATTTAGTTTTAAATAGGAATAATTTAGTTAATGATAGGAATATTTATTTAGATTGATTGTAATTATATTTAAGTTAGGGGGTGCTAGGGTTAGGGTTAGACTTAGGTTTAGGGGTTAATAACTTTAATATAGTGGTGGCGACGTTGGGGGCGGCAGATTAGGGGTTAATAAATGTAGGTAGGTTGCGGCGACATTGGGGCCGGCAGATTAGGGGTAGTTTTTGGCGATGTTGTGGGCAGCAGATTATGGGTTCATAAGTATAATGTAGGCGGTGGCGGTGACCGGAGCCCAGATTATGGGTTAATAATATAATGCAGGTGTCGGCGATGTCAGGGGTGGCAGATTAGGGGTTAATAAGTGTAAGATTAGGGGTGTTTAGACTCTGGGTTCATGTTAAGGTGTTAGGTGTAGACATAACTTTTATTTCCCAATAGGAATCAATGGGGCTGCGTTAAGGAGTTTTACGCTGCTTTTTTGCAGGTGTTAGACTTTTTTTTAGCCTGCTCTCCCCGTTGATTCCTATGGGGAAATCGTGCACGAGCACGTACGACCAGCTCACCGCTGACTTAAGCAGCGCTGGAATTGGAGTGCGGTAATGAGCAAATTGTTGCTCAATGCTCACTTCTTGTCTTTTAACAACAGGTTTCTGAAAACTCGTAATACCAGTGATGCATGTAAGTGAGCGGTGAGTGAAAACTGCTCGTTATCACCGCACAGCGTCTAACACAAAACTCGTAATATAGGCCATGGAAAATTAATATAAAGCGAAAATTATTATAGGAATGTTCAGCAGGTAAACACCGTTGTAAGTATGGGGGGCAGAGGGGGAAATGCTAATAGTTTAGAGGGGCATATATATCGCAAACTATCCTAATGGTAGGCTATAGTGGCATAAGGGAGAACGGTGTAATATAAATTATGAGTTACGAGGGGGAAATTGCATTAATATAGAGTAGAAGTAGCTATGAGGGAGGTTTCATACTTTAACAAGATATAGCACTTGGTCTCACTCATGTGCTAGTGATGAATTTGTGAGATAGACTATCCAAGATATTGAAAATTAAGGCATATATACCATTATTCAGCCAAGGATGTTAATAAGTAATAAAACGAATACATTAATGGAAAATAGTGTGAAAACCATCTGCAGTGTACAGTGAATTGTTGTCGCTATGTAAGAATATATAGACACTTATAGATAGCAGTTATAACAAAGGAGTAGGAAGCTATTGTACACCTCATAATTTCTAGGGATTATATCGATAGAGGCTCGCTATAACAAAATGGGGGAGGTTTTCCCAGATGTAGTAAAACCACGTCATATTCTAGTAAAAACTGCAGGTGCACGTATCAATAACTTTTAAGGGGCATATAGTAAACACTAAACGTGAAGTCTGTCTAAAGGAGACAGGAGGGGATTATTGCATTTACAGCTATTTGTGAAATAACAATCACACATATACATATCCGGCAATTAATATCGAGAGGCTACTCTTAGCGCTATATTCAATTACTAAGTGTAATGGTAATGGGCTAGGATGCTATATGGCTGCTCCTGGGCATGGCACTATATCACGAGATATACTTATATAGGTTGATGGGTGAGATTTACCTATGTTCTTAGGGAGACTTATATCTAGTCCCATCCAGTATAGAAGGTGAGTCTTACTATACAAAAAGTAACTGCAAAGTGTTGAAAAGCAAGGTACCACCAGAAGAAAAATAGTGATTTAGCAAATGTGTTATGCACATAAAAAAAGTGATTACTGGAGCATAACTATTAATGGTGTGGATCTTGACATTCTTTACCATGTTAATACCCAAGCATATAGTAAATGTAAGTTGTCAAAGTGTAATGGGTGTTAAAGCTGGCTGCCATAGCGGAATCTGATGTACTACAACATACCCCAATACTAGAAATACCTCCCTCTAATAAGTGGCCTATAAATGGACTATCATCTGGCATCTTGTGAGAGGGCACAGTAAATGATAGTAACAGTCTAATATCCTTAATACAATATAATAACTCCAAGTGGAATCAGTAATATACAGATAACATACAGGCTTGATATAGAAATTTAACATTCCTATATGTAAACTTTTAGTACATAGCAGGGAGAAGAATATAACCTTAGACCAACTCAGCATTCTAAAGAATTAATGTATATTAGAAGGGGTTCTAGATCTCTAAAAAGTGAGAGCAGACAAGGGGAGCTGTAACATTCCTAATGAATATCCTCCACAATTATATATAAGTAATATTACAATACAAGAAACCATTTGTTCCAATAGGGAAGTGTTTTAGAAGAAAGGCCTGTGGTAGTGATATCTGCAATTACAATAAGTGAAGGTTGTTAGTAAGATCTAAAAGAGCATTAAAGATTATGTAGGAGGGGTTCCCCTATATAGAAGGAGAAGAGAATATCTCTGTAAATACCCAGAACATAGATAACAAACGTAAAACAAATATAGATAACATAGCTTTGAATCATAATGCATTTTTAACAGAAATATGTGAGCTAAGAGTACCGAGTTAAATTTCAAACTTTTAGTTGTCATGCTACTGGACTCTCAGGTTAGTGAGGAGCATATCTGTGGGACTAGCAAACTGCAAGATAAACCCTAAATAGCTGCTAAATAAAGTATAGTGAGCTTGAACACTCGGCAAATCGTCCAGGTTACAGTTACTATTGGATAGTGTCTGCCATGCCTGTTTGCAATTAATTAAAATAATAATAAACGTGCTTTAACTTCTAACTGTAGTTGAAAAATTGTGAGCATACAACTAGTCCTCCCGGATACAATTACTGATAGGTAACGTCTGTTACAGACATTTGGCGCAGTTTCTGGTGGCTTTCAACTAATTCCCAGTTTCAAGCCCGGCATGTTGTATAAAATATGTCGAACCTGTATGTTCTTAGCACATATGGAACATCCCATTCCTGCTGACCAGAGCACAATAATTACGTAGGCTTCCCCGAGGTTCCAGTTGACATGTATAGAACTCTTGTGTTTCTCGGTTAGCTCCGCTGAGTATTCCGCAACATGTAGGGAGCTAGTTTGGATCTCGATGCTGCACCAAGTGCTTTGGAACCTCGCAGCCTGGTGTCCAGTGCGGGCGGAAGGGAGTGCCAAAATTAGGCCCCACGCCGGGAAGCCAGCCGCATATCCCCAGCGAGAAGTAAAAGGTAAGACATGGTTCTATGGAGGTGCTGCCATCGGCTGTAAGAGGAGTCGGCTGTAGATCTGCTGCTGACTGTGATGTCCAGAAGTCTCCTATCTGCCAAACCGGGCTCAGAGTCCCCAGCGCTGCTGTGTCTTAGCAGCGCTATGGGTCTTATGGCACTCTTGACCCCATCCCCACAGATCACGATCTGTGGAATTGTTGGTAGGCAGGGAAGGGGCCCTTTTCCATTGAACGAATCATCCACCTCAGTTACCGTATCAGGAATCGGCCATACTGATTGTCGCAGCGTTCCCTCAGGGCTTACATCTTTTGATGTAGCTTTTAGGTCAGCCAATCTCTCATCCACCTTGTGCTCTGAGAAGGGCATGCAGCAATGAAGACATATCTCAGTCGATAGGATATTGTATGTAGGCATTAGGTTCATGAGGCCTCTCACCATATGGCTCCACTGAAGTACTTGGAACGTGATTTCAGCAAATTTACTCTTTTCCTGACAAGCTCCGTGTAGTATAGTGGGTCTTGGGCTTAATAAATTAAATCAAAGTTGTATATTTATAGATAAGCCCTTTATATTCGTTATTAAAGTCAGGAGCTGCACCTAAACACGTCCAGCCGCTCCAACAGTTGGCTCTACCCCAGGTAAATATATTTTTAAAGGGACTTGAAACCCCAAATTTTTCTTTCTTGATTCGAGTAGAGCTTATGTTTCTAAACAACTTTCCAATGTATTTATATTATCTAATTTGTTTTGTTCTCTTTGTATCCTTTGTTAAAAGGATACCTAGGTAGGATCAAGAGTTATTTTGTGTTATTGGCTCACCCAGTGCGTTAACTAGCTCCCAGTAGTATATTGCTGCTTCTTCAACAAAGGATACTAAGAGATTTAAGCAAATTATATAATAGAAGTAAAAGTTGTTTAAAATTGTATTCTCTACCTGAATCATGAAAGAAAAATGTTAGGTTGCATGTTCCTTTAAAAAAAAAAATAATAAAAAAAAAAAATATATATATATATATATATATATATACATATATATATATATATCAGGTAAATTAATGGTGGGCATATGCCAGGGGAGCTTACCCAAACAGGTAGCTTCTTAGCTGTCTGTATAATGTACCTATTGGTGGTTTTATAGGGTTCAATTTTAGTAATGTCGCGAACATAAAAATTTGTGTTCGCGAACGGCAAACTTCCGCAAATGTTCGCGAACCGGCAAACCGCCATAGACTTCAATAGGCAGGCGAATTTTAAAATCCACAGGGACTCTTTCTGGCCACAATAGTGAAGGAAAAGTTGTTTCAAGGGGACTAACACCTGGACTGTGGCATGCCGGAGGGGGATCCATGGCAAAACTCCCATGGAAAATTACATAGTTGATGCAGAGTCTGGTTTTAATCCATAAAGGGCATAAATCACCTAACATTCCTAAATTGTTTGGAATAACATGCTTTAAAACATCAGGTATGATGTTGTATCGATCAGGTAGTGTAAGGGTTACGCCCGCTTCACAGTGTGCAGTGTTGGTGATATACCTGCCCTGACCATGCTTTGCAAACCAGGTATCAGTGGTCAGATGGACCCTTGCCCCAACACTGTGTGCCAGACATGCCATTATAGCAGACTTATATGGCTTTGGCGTTGCTTTTTGGTAATTAGAAGGCTGCTAAATGCCACTGCGCACCACACGTGTTTTATGCCCAGCAGTAAAGGGGTTAATTAGGGAGCATGTAGGGAGATTGTAGAGTTAATTTTAGCTTAAGTGTAGTGTAGTAGACAACCCAAAGTATTGATCTAGGCCCATTTTGGTATATTTAATGCCACCATTTCACCGCCAAATGCGATCAAATAAAAAAAATTGTTCACTTTTTCACAAACTTTAGGTTTCTCACAGAAATTATTTACAAACAACTTATGCAATTATGGCATAAATGGTTGTATATGCTTCTCTGGGATCCCCTTTGTTCAGAAATAGCAGACTTATATGGCTTTGGCGTTGCTTTTTGGTAATTAGAAGGCTGCTAAATGCCACTGCGCACCACACGTGTTTTATGCCCAGCAGTGAAGGGGTTAAAATTAGGGAGCATGTAGGCAGCTTGTAGAGTTAATTTTAGCTTAAGTGTAGTGTAGTAGACAACCCAAAGTATTGATCTAGGCCCATTTTGGTATATTTAATGCCACCATTTCACCGCCAAATGCGATCAAATAAAAAAAAATTGTTCACTTTTTCACAAACTTTAGGTTTCTCACAGAAATTATTTACAAACAGCTTGTACAATTATGGCACAAATGGTAGTAAATGCTTCTCTGTGATCCCCTTTGTTCATAAATAGCACACATATATGACTTTGGCGTTGCTTTCTGGTAATTAGAAGGCCGCTAAATGCTGCTGCGTATCACACGTGTATTATGGCTAGCAGTGAAGGGGTTAATTAGGTAGTTTGTAGGGAGCTTGCAGGGTTAATTTTAGCTTTAGTGTAGAGATCAGCCTCCCACCTACACATCAGACCTCCAGATCCCACCCAAACAGCTCCCTTCCCTCCCCCACCCCACAATTGTCCCCACCATCTTAAGTACTGGCAGAAAGTCGGCCAGTACTAAAATAAAAGGTTTTTAATTTTTTTAATTTTTTTTTAGCATATTTACATATGCTGTGGTGTAGCATCCCCCCTTAGCCCCCAACCTCCCTGATCCCCCCAAAACAGCTCTCTAACCCTCCCCATCTGCCTTATTGGCGGCCATCTTGGGTACTGGCAGCTGTCTGCTATTATTTCACAGTCAAAAAAGTGTTGTTTTTTTTAAATGTACACTACTGTTACACCAGATATGAGTGGTGGCACTGGGCAAGTGGGCACAGTATACGCTGGCAGGCAGGCAACTGCAATTAGATTACACAGGAAAAAAAAAAAAAAGCAGACTGATGTTCTAGCCCTAAAAATGGCTTTTTGGGGTGCTGTCCTTACAGCAGAGATCAGATGAGTCCTTCAGGACTGTAGTGGACACTGAATACACTAGCCTAGCTATCAATTTTTCCTATTAAATCAGCAACAGCTACACTGTCCCTCCTCTCACTAAGAATGCAGCTTCCGAATGAATCTAAAATGGATGTTATCCAGGAGGTGGGAGGGTCTGGGAGGGAGGGTCTGCTGCTGATTGGCTGTAATGTGTCTTCTGACTGTGAGGTACAGGGTCAAAGTTTACTCAATGATGAGGAATAGGGGGCGGACCCCATCTGCGGCGAACGCGAACATGCTATGTTCGCCGGGAACTATTCGCTGGCGAACTATTCGCGACATCACTATTCAATTTATCAAGAAACAAGGCTAAAGTTAAGTAAGTTTAGACACATAGTGTCCTCTGCCTGGTTGCCGCAAAGACCGACATACAGCTGGGAACCTTGTCCATCCATCAAATGTTAAATAGGGCCACAGTCTAATTTTTTGCAAAGTTATGTCTGGTGGTAGGAAGGAAGAACCAATGATCCCCTGGACATCCATATCTACCATCATTTGTTTTAAACATTTGTCATTTTGAATCTTACAGCTGGAAAAATAGTTTTTCATCACTTTATCCTAATCTTCATGTTAGCTATTTTTAAAAAAAGGGAAAATGAAGAATTGTTTTCTTTTTCCATCTAACATAAGGTATTCTAAAAAGCTTTTAATATTCCTGAGCTTACTGAGATTAAACAAATCTTTTTCAACATTTTCATAATAATTATTATTATTTTTAATGTATTTAAAGGGACACTGAACCCAACTTTTCTTTCATGATTCAGGTAGAGCATGCAATTTTAAGCAACTTTCTAATTTACTCCTATTATCAATTTTTCTTCATTCTCTTGATATCTTTATTTGAAAAAAGCAGGAATGAGCCAGCCCATCTTTAAATTCAGCACCTGGATAGCGCTTGCTGATTGGTGGCTAAAGTAGCCACCAATCAGCAAGCGCTATCCAGGGTGCTGAACCAAAAATGGGCTGGCTCCTATGCTTACATTCCTGCTTTTTCAAATAAATATAACAAGAGAAGGAAGAAAAATTCATAATAGGAGTAAATTAGAAATTTGCTTAAAATTGCTGCTCTGTCTGAATCATGAACTTGCTACCTTCTAACTTTAAATTGTGACACCCAGTTTTGAAAGGGCAGTAAATGAAAATTGTAGAATAATCTTGATGTAGAATATCAATATTGTGGTCCACCCATCTTCTGTTTTTTCCCATTTTGTCATTGAGAAATCTGGGATATCACAAACTTTAGAGCAGAATGCACAATCTCAACAAAAATAATAAAAGCACCCAAAATCCAGACACCCCAGGTTTTGCTACACAGGAACTTCTGAAACTCTGGGTCATAGCAACATAAAACCATGGAAGTTAAACTCATGAACATAGCTGCAGAGATCCCAAATTGCCTCTCCTTCCTTTATTTATGTACAGGATTAACAACATGAAAATTGAGACTGCCTAAATAAATACCCATTAGAAATTACAATTCAGCCAAGACTCCACCTCTTCTTTGATCAGACTACTCCCACATACTGGTCTGGCCCCACCTTCTGGTCACACAGCCCCTCAACTGAACCACTTAGACTCTGACACCATCTCACCAGTCTTAAGTTTAAAAAATAAATAAAAAAAAGCATAGAAGCATTTCATCAAGACTCTTCTCAGATCATTGCTGTGCAATGAGTCATCCCAATACTAAAATAATTTGTAGTACAATGACATTATTACCAGGGTTACAATAAAATGCATTAATAAAAACTATATGATACTTTTGTATTGTCCTCTAGCTCAAACAAAGCATTATTTCCTTCCAACTGTTAAGATCACCTAGAGAAATGGGAAGCTCACGTCCTTGGGGTGAGAAAGCTTTGCTTTCGTCCCCTGTCTGCAAGCAGCAGATAAGACAAACATGGATGACCTTGCTATAGGAGAATAAGGTAGCAATTTGCTTTCATTCAGGGATTTGCTTTTTTCAGAATGCGCAAGGTACACATATCTTCTATGCTTTTTTTTAGCTGTATTAGAAAAAGAAATTCTGGAAGGAAAATACTCCTGGTTTAGCTTGTGCAATATTGCAATAAATGCATGTAAATGTTACACACACACACATACACACACACACACACACACACACACACAAACATATATATATATATATATATATATATATATATATATATATATATATTTTTTTTTTTTTTTTTAATCCAGTATTATATAGATAAAGAATGATGGTAGAGCTATATGAGATACCATTAGATAAAGTAGGGGATTTCAGCACTCAAAGATATATAAAACCCATTTAATCCAATTCCTTAGAAATGTACGGCTGTAGGGTAGCACAGAGCCCAAAAAATGAACTACACACGCACAGATTCAAACACATGCAACTAGTTTATTGCAAGAAGCTGCCAGCACAGAAAATAAACAGCTAAAATGCTTTTCATCTCAAAATGCACCACTGCAGTGGATTTTATAAAACACATACCAAGCAACATGATATATTATCACACATATATTTGAACTAAATGCTGCAAAATAGACTGGTTTAGAACATGTGATCTGCAGATATTTTACTATTGGCATGCAACAACAAATCTTGTATCAACTCCTCTATGATAGTAAAAGAACAAAGTCCTTAATAAAGACCATATAAGTCCTTTGATGGAGGAAATCTGATGTTATACTTAAGTAGCAATTTGTATCACTTTGTAATCCAGCTGAAATAAACCTTTTGACAAACAAATGTTCGTTAATTAGGGTTAACCGAGGTGAAAACGTCCTCTATTGTTAACTAGAACTTGGCAATATTATAACTTGATAGCAGATAGAACATCTTATATTGATGAAAAGCAGAAACAATATAGCAGACCTGTGTTTAAGAACTGCAGCAAACATCCGGGAAAACAAAGTCACAGTATCATTGACGAACGGACCGGGACATGAGCCTCTGACATCCTTGTCTCACCTTTCACAACCGCGTCTCCCTGCTCACTGGGGACACAGATTAACCGGTGTATGTTTTGCTTCTGTGTGTAAACCGTATCCAGGCGGTTTATTTGAACCACTCAATTACCGCAAGATCCAGGCTTGCTTCTTTGGTTTGGTTTTTTGAAATTCCCGGGCAGGCTTAAGCCAGCTGCTTCATTCACAGGTGCAGTAATAGCTGTTATTGAAAAAGTCGACGCGCGTTTCGCCCCATAATGCTGAGCGAAACAGGGGCCTCGTCAGGACTGTCCATCTCTTCCTAATTACAGCCTTTATTGCAGTTCCAATGAACTGGGAGGTAGCAGTTCAGCCAATCAAATTCGCTATTTGCACATACCCTCTTTCATTTTAAAGCTAAACATTCCTGTTTGTAGGTTCAATGATTATCTGTATTTTAAATTAATACAAAAAGGCTTGCATTGAAAAGATGGAATACTCTCTATGCTTAGCAACTCCTATACAACAAACAACAATTTCGCATGTGAGAAAACCCTATGCACGTTGCAGCCCAATTAAACATTATTTCTTTACTTACTATGTCTAGATGAATGAGCTTTACATAAATCCTATATTAACTAAAATTCTATAAATCTTGGAATGACTTACTAAATAGCTAAAAATAATTCTATGAAGGTAAGTTATGACATAAACGATCCACAACTTAAAAGCAAGCTGAATGAAAGAAATGAATATCATAGTTAATGATCTATTTATAAAGATCTATTTAGAAGTTGTTCAACTTATCATTTATTTGATTATTTCTCACATTGCAGCTGGAAAAGAGAGAATTTTTAAATTCTAACTACAAATCTCTATTTTAGAAAAGATGCTCAGCATTATGGGGCGAAACACGCGTCGACTTTTTCAATAACAGCTATTACTGCACCTGTGAATGAAGCAGCTGGCTTAAGCCTGCCCGGGAATTTCAAAAAACCAAACCAAAGAAGCAAGCCTGGATCTTGCGGTAATTGAGTGGTTCAAATAAACCGCCTGGATACGGTTTACACACAGAAGCAAAACATACACCGGTTAATCTGTGTCCCCAGTGAGCAGGGAGACGCGGTTGTGAAAGGTGAGACAAGGATGTCAGAGGCTCATGTCCCGGTCCGTTCGTCAATGATACTGTGACTTTGTTTTCCCGGATGTTTGCTGCAGTTCTTAAACACAGGTCTGCTATATTGTTTCTGCTTTTCATCAATATAAGATGTTCTATCTGCTATCAAGTTATAATATTGCCAAGTTCTAGTTAACAATAGAGGACGTTTTCACCTCGGTTAACCCTAATTAACGAACATTTGTTTGTCAAAAGGTTTATTTCAGCTGGATTACAAAGTGATACAAATTGCTACTTAAGTATAACATCAGATTTCCTCCATCAAAGGACTTATATGGTCTTTATTAAGGACTTTGTTCTTTTACTATCATAGAGGAGTTGATACAAGATTTGTTGTTGCATGCCAATAGTAAAATATCTGCAGATCACATGTTCTAAACCAGTCTATTTTGCAGCATTTAGTTCAAATATATGTGTGATAATATATCATGTTGCTTGGTATGTGTTTTATAAAATCCACTGCAGTGGTGCATTTTGAGATGAAAAGCATTTTAGCTGTTTATTTTCTGTGCTGGCAGCTTCTTGCAATAAACTAGTTGCATGTGTTTGAATCTGTGCGTGTGTAGTTCATTTTTTGGGCTCTGTGCTACCCTACAGCCGTACATTTCTAAGGAATTGGATTAAATGGGTTTTATATATCTTTGAGTGCTGAAATCCCCTACTTTATCTAATGGTATCTCATATAGCTCTACCATCATTCTTTATCTATATAATACTGGATTAAATTTAAATTTTAGGGGCCTGCACCACGTCTGATTTTAGCTGACCCTAAGTCATTCGAGATATATATACATATAAATAACCGGAATAAAATTCCTGTGTCTTTATATTAAGACAGGTTCTGGGTCTCTTTGTTTTTCTTCCACACCTTTGTAAAATTTATATATATATATATATATATATATATATATGGACTGGACAAAATGATTGACACCTCAAATTGTAAGAAATAATTGCATTCCAAGTTTGTGATGCTCCTGTAATTTGTAATTAAACTCACCTGTATCAATTAACAGGTGCTGACAATATAGAAAGAGAACAAGGGGATATGGGAACGCGCTGTACAAAACAGCATATGAGAGGTAAAGAACTATATAAGGAATGTGGATTACACAAGAGTATAATAAAACAGTTTATATTTGTTTATAATTGTATTACAATAAGCGATGCCGGCATCTGTTACAAAGTAAAATAGTACAATTAAAATAGGATAAGAATCAACATAAAATATAAAACATCAGTGTGTAGTGCTGTAAGTAACTATAAAAATAATAATATGTTGCAAAGTAACACAATGTTAAAATTTAAACAGAGTCAATGTTACCGTCCTTTCACAATCAGGCCAGTGATTAGAGTGTCTGATCCAGCTGTTTATATGAATGACTTGGAAAATTCCCTCTGCGTTTTTTTTAAAACAGCGAAAAACTTGCAAGAATCTTCTGGCTTGTATCCAATGACTGTGAGTTAAATTTCAAAGACACATTCACAGCCGTAATTGGCGGGATGTCCCGTGCTGTGGACCGGTTCCGGTCAGGAGGTCAAAGTGCAGGAGTAATGATAAGCAACGAAAGACTTCGTTTCTTTGAAGTAAAAATGAATCAGACTGCTTTTAACAAATGTGGGTCATGGGTGGGAATTACGCATATAGAGTCAATTCATATATTAAAGAGGCTCAATGCACCGCACCTACCGCATATGTAAGTCAAGCAGTTGTATTGCAAGTAAAGTTTGTAACAGTGTCCATATTATTCAGATTCCAGTGCTGGACAGAAGAAAGTAGATCATGGGTATGATGGTATTTCCAGGAAAAAACAACTCTGTGAATTAGAGTTGGTCTCAACCACCTTACCTACTACTTAATTTCACAAGTTATGAGCAAATTTCTACACGTTTCAGCCTAGTCAGGCCTTTATCAAGATGCTCATTATGGTCTTTCATGAATTTAAATACACTGTGGTTCTCTGTGATTGGATCAGAGAGGGTCATGAGATTAGATGAGAGAAAGTCATGTGATTAGATGAGAGAAAGTCATATGACTGGGTTTTACCATGATTTTTCACAGTTTAATCAACATTCGTTATATGTTTATAAATACCTCAACATTTTGTTCTATTTTGATGAATGTTAGAACTAATGAGGATTGGAGTAAAAGCATTTAGATTGTGCAGTAGATCTATATACCATATATACATAATACAAAAAATTGTACATGAAATATTTCCATGAAAGATTATGGAAAAATATGAAAAAAAATATATATATATATTTTTACTTCAAAGAAACGAAGTCTGTCGTTGCTTATCATTACTCCTGCACTTTGACCTCCTGACCGGAACCGGTCCACAGCACGGGACATCCCGCAAATACGGCTGTGAATGTGTCTTTGAAATTTAACTCACAGTCATTGGATACAAGCCAGAAGATTCTTGCAAGTTTTTCGCTGTTTTAAAAACAACGCAGAGGGAATTTTCCAAGTCATTCATATAAACAGCTGGATCAGACACTCTAATCACTGGCCTGATTGTGAAAGGACAGTAACATTGACTCTGTTTAAATTTTAACATTGTGTTACTTTGCAACATATTATTATTTTTATAGTTACTTACAGCACTACACACTGATGTTTTATATTTTATGTTGATTCTTATCCTATTTTAATTGTACTATTTTACTTTGTAACAGATGCCGGCATCGCTTATTGTAATACAATTATAAACAAATATAAACTTTTTTATTATACTCTTGTGTAATCCACATTCCTTATATAGTTCTTTACCTCTCATATGCTGTTTTGTACAGCGCGTTCCCATATCCCCTTGTTCTTTTTCTATTTTGGTTTGATGTTAGGAGGTACACTTACCTTTTGGGAACAGCATTTGAGATTTGAGCGTTGTATCTTATACCTACCCTGTTGTTTTGGCTGACAATATAGAAATCACACCGGCAACCAGTTAAAATGGTGAATAAAATTACTTAACTTTTCTATTGTACGTCTCTGTGTGCCACACTGAGCATGAAGAAGAAAAAGAGCAGCAAATAATTGTCTAAGGATTTTAGAACAAAAAATGTGGAAAAGCATGGACAATCTCAAGGTTACAAGTCCATCTCCAGAGATCTTAATGTTCCTGTGTCCACTGTGCGCAACATTGTCTAGAAGTTTACAGCCCATGGCACTGTAGCTAATCTCCTTGGACTTGGACGAAAGAGAAAAATTAATCAAAGATTGCAATGAAGGATTGTTCGAATTGTGGATAAAGAACCTTGATCAACTTCCAGACAAATTCAAGCTCACCTTTAGGCACAAGGTACAAATGTGTCAGCTTGCACTATAAGTCGCCATCTGAATGAAAATGGACGCTATGGTAGAAAACCCACGTGGAACCCACCGCTTACACAGAAACATAAAAAAGCCAAATTGGAGTTTGCCAAAATTTACCTGAGGAAGCCAAAATACTTTTGGGAGAATGTGCTGTGGGCAGATAAAACAAAATTACAGCTTTTTGGTAAAGCCCATTATTCTACTGTTTTCAGAAAAAGAAATGAGGCTTTTAAAGAAATGAATACAGTCCCTACAGTCAAACATCATGGAGGTTCACTGATGTTTTGGGGTTGCTTTGCTGCTTCTGGCACTGAAAGTCTTGACTGTGTGCATGGCATTATGAAATCTGAAGACTAAGAAAGAATTATGTGGTGCAATGTAGGGCCCAGTGTCAGAATGTTGGGTCTCCGTCAGAGGTCATGGGTCTTAGAGCAGGACAATGACCCAAAGCACCCAGATATGGTTTAAGACAAAGTGCTGGAGAGTACTGAACTGGCCAGCAATGAGTCCAGATCTCAATCCCATAGAGCACCTGTGGAGAGATCTCAAAGCAGTTGGGGAAAAAAAAAACTTCCAATCTTAGAGACCTGGAGCAGTTGGAGAAAGAAGAGTAGTCCAAAATGTCAGTATAGAGGTGTAAGAAACTCATTGAAGGTTGCAGGAAGCAATTGATTTCAGTTACTTTTTCCAAGGGGTGTGCTACCAAATATTAAATTGAGGGTGCCAATAATTTTGTTTAGTCTATTTTTGAAGTTTTGCATGGAATGTGTCAGATTTGGCTTTTTTTTCTCTCCACTTTTTTGTGTCATACCAATACGAACAAAATAAACAAATATGAGATTGCCTAAACATTTGTAATGGCAACAATTTTCTGGGCAAAGTGGTGCATTATTTGACAGAAATGCAGGGGTGCCAATATGTTTGGCCATGACTGTATATACACACATATACATGTGCTGATCTTCTCTTTGTTATATACTTAAAATAGCTTTTTTCTAAATGTTATTTTGTGCTCTTTAGTCCAAAGTAAAAACACAGACAGCAGCATCTCTCATACACAGCCACTATACTGACAGAAACTATACAGCTCACATGTGCATGACATACACGCTATTGCAATGCTTGCTTAAATTTACATGTAATAATGCCCATCTTTTGTAGGTGAAGTGGTGCCAACGCTGTCAGGACAAGACACTGAAACATTAGCTACAGTTTAAAACTGATGCAGCCAATCAGAGGCTGGTTTGTTCAGACATATAATGCAGCATAGATTATTTGTTGCCTTTCAGTAAGACACTACTGTTTATGCACAGTAAAAAGAGCAAGTGCTCAAGGTAGTGCCTCAATCTACTACAGGTATTCGTCAGTAGTCCACTGGAATATGGGTCCCCTTAAAGATCCTTATATTGTAAGCAGGGTAGTATTTTGACCTGGACCAAGGGCAGTATGATTAGGTTGCTGCAACACATTTCCAAATGTTTTATTTTTTTCATTTTATGAAAAATCTATGATTGAGTGTCTAGGGTGTGCATCACACAGCCGTGTTTCGCTAGCCTTCAGCTGTGAGTAGTATATAAGGACCCTGAAATTGTTGTAGTGAGGGGTTAGCAGATTATCAAGTACCTATAGCAGCACAAAAACGAATTACTCTACGATTGTAAAAAAACAAATCCAAATATAGGCAAATAAATATTTCCACTAGATAGTTTAAGGGTCCAAATCTGAATGAGTCACCAGATTAAGGGAGGAGACTTGATACATAATTATTGACAACTCCTGAAATCACAGGTTCACTGTAGGATAAATTTAAAGACAGAAACAAAAAAGAAAAGCACAAACCATAGTGCATGATTTTAAAATATTCTGTAAACTTCTGGGAATAAGCTTAAAGTAAGTGATGGTAAACTTTACCTTTTGTATAAACAGTTCCGGAATGTTATCCATATTTGACATGGAGTTGAATTCATCAGTTGTAATGAAGATGAGATTTAAATTAAGTTTTAATGTAGCAATGAAATTCAAATACCCTGGGCTCAGGCCACCCACTTCAAAAGTAATTTTTTTTTTTTTTGGTGAGCTAAAGTTTTGAACTGTCCTCCAATCGGCACTCTAGCTACAAAAAAAATCGTATGAGTGCCGTATTGCTAGAGCGCCGATTAGTGGATAGTTCAAACCGTTAGCTCAGCAAAAAAAATTGTTTTGAAGAGGGTGGCCGGAGCGCAGGGTATTTGAATTTTAGCGCTACATTAAAACTTGAAGTTAAAGCGCAACTTTATTACAACAGGTGAATTCAATACCATGTAAAATATCACTAACATTCCAGATTTATTTATACATAGGGGAAAGTTTATCATCACTTTAAGTCTTCTTGCGGGAGCATCTAGTACCGTTACGAGTACATTCACTGCTTGTATTTATTATTAAGTGTAATTAATTGCCTTTTCTCTTGATTCATGCACTAGGGTTTGAACCCTTCTTTCTTTGTATTTGGGCCCAATTTAGTGTGGACAGACAAGGTACACATACAGGAAAACTGCCCATCCGCTTGCATTCACAGGGAGAGAGGTAGCATCTGCCACTGGAATTTAATATTGTACAAGCAATCACTTATTCTGCCCCGCCCCTGAAGTAATCAATTAGGCAGAAGCAGGGCATGTCAATCATCATGGACAAATCGGTCTAGGATGTTTTAAGTCCGCCTCCTCTGAGGTAGCGGAGAGGTTAGTAAGCAGCTTCAGTAAAGTGTGACTGTGAGCTGTTACAGATTTACAGATTTTTTTTTCCTGCAAATTTAACTTTACATTTTTTTACAACTCCCCCATAAGGATAATTTATTACTGCAATTTGAGCCTTCAAAGTTCTTTCATCTAAAAACAACTATAGTTTGAGACTAGAGCAAGTACTTTTTTTGCCAATACAGCCTTTAATTTGAAGTATCAGCCTTTTCTGCCCCAACTTGTGTAGAGCAGTAGCCATAGCCAACCTTTTTATGGAGGGTGAGTTTAGATGTAACAACCTATAGATCAAACATGTGTTATTCAGCATTTATTATAGAAATTAGTGCTGCATATAACTGCAGGAAGTAGCAATAATCAACTATTTTCGGCCATATACTAAGACATTTTTGCTCATGCCTAGTGATAATTAGCAGAACCACTTATTTTTACAAAAAGTTTGATTGATTCACAGGGCCGATTTATCAATGTCTGTCTGACATGATACGCTATAGCGTATCATGTCCGACAGACTTCGCTGAATGCCGACAGCATACGCTGTCGGCATTTAACTTTGCACAAACAGTTCTGGTGAACTGCTTGTGCAATGCCGCCCCCTGCAGATTTGCGGGGTGTCAATCAACCCAATCGTATAGGATCAGGTAGATTAATGTCCGCAGCCTCAGAGACAGCAGACCAGTTAAGGAGCAGCGGTCTTAAGACCGCTGCTTCATAACGGTTATTTCCGGGGAGCCTGAAGGCTCACGCAGAAACAGGGGCATCAGGGGACATTCAGTTCTTGAAAAATTGGTCCCATGGAAAAAATTCCCATTTCAGTGGTTATGGACAAACATTCTGATGGATTTCAAGAATAGAATACCTGGGATAAGCATAAGGGCATCCTATAAAGTAATCAAGACATACTATGGTTTTTATCTGGCATCAACATCTATGTTTCTATGTAAGTTGAAAAAAAAATTATATCATATATAAACATACTGTAAATAAAGGTCAGGGTGTATTGAGAAAAATATATGTCTGTTTTAAGTATTCATACATAATGTTAATAGGCATTGTGTTTTTTTGTTATTTTTAATAAAGAAAATATTTAGTAAAATTAATTGTGTAATTGCATTACTAGATTAGGTTACTTGCAAAGTTTAACTAAATGCTATAATTAAATACCTTGTGTGCAAGATAATTTATGTTTTTTTCAAAGGTGAGAATTGTTTCATAAAATACATATTTCACTATGGTATTACATTAACAGAAGATTCCACCAGATGGCTCTACTGCAGGTGCTTTTAACATCTAACTGAAATCATTTTAAGGTTTATATTGTTATACTAATATTAGCTTATATTATGCTCCATAACATACTGTAGGTTGTAATTGTATTGATGGAAGACAGTGAATATAGATGATATTCTTCTGTCAATATGAAAACGGAAATTACAAATTTACACAAAGCTTTTATTCAGCATTAGTTAAAAATAAAATAGAATAAGGAAACACCATTAACATGTTTTTCTATTTATTTCATATGCTTGGATGTTATAGCCAGTGAGATTTATTTGGCCACTATCATGATGTCAATCATGAACATTCTGTAACTTCAAACACTAACCGCCTCTGATCTTAGTGATACCAGTGTAGTAGCCTTTAACCTAGGTGCTTCTACTAATAGGACTATGGCATTTTTCACCTGCAGTCCAGATGCTACACAAATTTAGCTCTATGTTCTATATCCTCTTCTCTGTCTCCAATCTACCACTGTTTTACCCGTTCTTCCCTTTTGTCCATCTTTCCTTCTCTCTCTCTCTCTCTCTCTCTCTCTCTCTCTCTCTCTCTCTCTCTCTCTCTCTCTTTCCATATCTCATTCTCTCCCTGCCTGTTCCACTCTCCTTTTTAAGTTCTCATTCTCTCTCTCTATCTCTGTCATTTACTTTCTATCTCTCTCTCCCTCTATCTACCAGGGTCTCTATACTGTTTGTGAATTTTCTTACTGCACCACTGCTTGCCCATAACTATATGATAAACTCCTGGAATAGAGTTTTGCTTCTATGTTAAACAGGGGCTTGTAATTGGTGGCTACATACATAGGCTGCCCATGATTGGCTTGCCAGTTCATATGTAATTCAGGCTCCCTTGCAGGGGATAAGTATAAAGTTATGGGCCAGAAATTGCGCAATAATACAATTCTCTCAAATTACACCATTTTTTATAGTAGTTTTATATCCCTATTCGTATCCCGTATGTTTATATACTATTCGTTTAATTAACAGTCTCTATAAAGCTGGATGCCATAGATAATTTTATACAAACCTAAATATATATATATCTGCCGAAGAAGCATACTGAGAGCTTCGAAACACATAAGAACCTTGGTGGGTCTTCCGGCTACATATGACATATTCGAGTGTTATGTTTTACTTGAATACTTGCTTTGCACTTTGTGCGGAAGACAATGATCCCAGCTCTGAGACGATTGTGTTGGGGTTTTTGACAATGGACAGACATATTGGTCTGGGTGTAACATCTATAAAAAATGTTTTACCTTACCTCACACTGATTGAGGGTATTACATGTGAGTTTGTATAATCCCCACATACTGACGGCATTTTGTGGAAAAAAATTACTTCACTGTACAGTGGTCTTTTTCTTTTGTTCTTATTTTCCTTTTCTAAGGACTGGTGCAAAGGTACTTAGAACCATTCCAGTAAATTGTTTTTGCTTGCTCGTATATATATATATATATATATATATATATATATATACGATTATAGATAGGTATAGATATGTACTTGTAAATATAGGAATATCTATTTAGAAATACTTAGAAGATATTCTGCTATGTGCAGAACATTGGAATGTCAAATATTTACAGTAAATACATAGTTAAAATCTTTATTAAAAATGAATATTGCAGAAATATGCTTTTATATGCTATCATCTACTTAACTGCAAAGGGCTCCAATGCACTTCTATATATGTCTATATTTGTGTACATATGTATTTATATGTGTATATATGTCTGTAAATACATATATAGACATATACATATACATATCTTTAAACATGTGCAGTATATGTATGTATCTCAATGTTAAAGACCTTTGACTGCCTTTTTTTCCATAACACCTGAGACTTTATAAGTTTAAGATGGTGTTATTATGAGTGTAACTATACTTTGTAATGTATTTTTTTTTTTTTTTTTGTGTGAATATTTCTTGTTTTGCGAAACAGTTAACCACAAGACGCGGTAGTCATTCTAGCATAATTGTGCTCAAGCGGACGCATTTGCTTTCAACTCATAATACGAGCAATAAGCCCGACGAGCCCAAACACCCGCAATAAACCTCTTATCACTCACGCGCAAACGTTTGCGCTCCACTTGTAATCTAGCCCTAAAAATATATATACATGTATTCAAATCTCATAAAATTAATTACAACTAAATAATTAAGCCTGTTCTGAGTATTATAAAAAAAAAATCATATTGTTATTAGCTCATAAACTTATCAATCAAGCCATATTTCTAATCTTTGCTACATCGTTATAAAATGTACACAAGCAATTGACACATAAATAACACAAAAATACACAAATTAATAACAAATAATAAAGAAAATATCATAATGACCCAAAAGTTTATTCTAATAAACATGGGCATGGTTTCAACCTTATATACCAATCAAATAGTGCAATTTTTTTTATTAACTATTGCTCCTGAAAGTTTTAGACTCCAGTGCTATGTAGCTATACTTTATATGGGATAATGTATCTTGAATATAATTATATTTATCACAAGTGAGTGTATAGTTTCCTGGTAATTTAGTGGCATAAAATTGCAGGTTGAGTATTTTTATTAAAGTTGGTGGAACAGGAAAGAAAACAAAATATTCTTATTTTTAAAAGTTATGGCTTTCAGTCCTTATAATAAATTCATAGGCCTTCAGAGCCCTTGCAATGTAAACTTACTCATGCAAGACTGCCTCCACAAGTTATGAAACACAAGTCTTTAGGCTGCTGCTTTCTAACCTGAGGTTGCAGGCTTAAAACATCCTCGCCTCATTTGTCTAGGATGATTGACAAGTACTGCTCTCAAGCAATTGGTTGCTCCTTAGTGAAATCTTGAATACCAGCAGTGGATGATGTTTTGCTCTCCAAAAATGTGAGTAGACAGGTTCCCTCCCTGGGAACCTTGTAATCCCATAGTGAAATCTTATATACCAGCAGTGGATGCTACCTTACTCTCCAAAAATGCAGACATCCCAACCTGCTAAAACTCATTTCAGGGAGGCTGCTTCACCCGCTACTGCGCCGCTACCCCCCCTCCCAGTTATATATTGGACACCTTGAAACCCTAAATAAGATAAAGTTTTATCATTAAAGTAGCTTCCCACTAATGTCACATTTAAAAAAAAAGTAGCTTTATTGCACAACCACATACAACTATCAAGTAACCTATTTTCCAGTGATCGTACGCTTGTTGAATGCTTAAATATTTTAGAATACGAAGTTTAATTACATGCAGTAAATAAGGTAGTACATGTGTTTTTATTTTATTAGAATCAGTGGGGGCATTTTGGTTACTAATGCATGCTTTGAGGGTTCTATAACGTCCCAGCAACTAAAGTAATTCATTAAAGAAACACTTTTTCGGATTTGGGCCACATTGGATCATGGTGCTTGGAATTTCAGGGAGATTGCATTCCATTTGCTGGCATCAGGGAGCCGCTATTACAACCAGGGAGACTCCCTGAACTTCAGGGAGAGTTGGGATGTCTGAAAATGTGAGTAGACAGGTTCCCTCCCTGGGAACGTTGTCATACTATAGTGAAATATTATATATCCGCAGTGGATGCTGCCTTGCTCTCCCACAGGTTCCCTCCCTGGGAACCTTGTCATCCCATAGTAAATTCTTATATACCAGCAGTGGATGCTACCTTGCTCTCCAAAAATGTAAGTAGACAGGTTCCCTCCATGGGAACCTTGTCATCCCATAGTGAATTCTAATATACCAGCAGAAGATGCTGCCTTGCTCTCCAAAAATGTGAGTAGACAGGTTCCCTCCCTGGGAACTTTGTCATCCCACAGTTTAATGAGGCTATAATGTTTAAAAACAGGGTAATTGGATGAAATAAAAAAAAAATGTAACCTAGTTTTTAAAATACACATGTCATTATAAAATGGAGTTTTTTTTATATAGTGCCGTTTTAGTTGGAATATAATATATTCACCTTAAGATACCATGTCAAGCAGTCAATTAACGTATTGCCCTTAACAGATTGTTGTTTATAATTTGTAACATGTTCTGCAGTGCTAAGTGCATGAGAATACAGTGCATTAGAATAAGACTTGAGAATTCAGAATGATAATACAGGACAGGAGGAGAACCTTGTTCTTTGGAGCTTACAATCTAGAACAGATGTATTATATGAAAATAAATTAAATTTGACAACCATTAAAAGCTTCCACTAGATTATTGAATTAAAAGAATAAAAGAGAAATGGAACATATATTTATATCCCATAAAAGTATTCTTGTATTCCAATAGTAATCACAGCAATCCAGCTTCTCAATAATTTATAACTAAAGAATCACACATAACTCTCAAGTGTCACAAGCTGCTGTTTCTATTTTTGCCATAAAAGGGTTTGTCAGTTTTGCCTTTAGTGCTTGAAATCTCACCATAAGTAGTGACCCAAATCCCCTGTTGAATCCTACACTTCTAGTGCAGCATGTGGTTTTCAAGTTTTAACACAGAAAGAGGTGATAAAACAAAAATCAATTAGCAGTAAGTGTTCACATGTATTGACCATCCGTACCTAATAATTTGTGCCAAATGTAGAGCTTAATAAGAAGTGTAATTATAATATCTAAATAGCCATCCTTGCAAACAGAGGACAGCTAATGATACAGATCTCATATTTCACAATTCAAAAGAACATACTGTCCATTTGATGTACTTGTTGTTAATTACAAATTTCAGGGACAGGAGACATAGAAGATTGGGTTTGTGATACGTGCAGCGTGCTCTTCTGAGCGTGTGATAAACACGTGCCGGATGCTAGAATAGAAGATAAATAGAAAAAAAATCAGGAAGGGAGGCTATTACCTAAATAAGATTCTGCAAATAAAACTAGAATCAAAGACATGTTCTATTATTTTATCATCAAGAAGAGAAATACAAGAGTAAAATAGCTTAATATTGTTTTCAATGGAGTTGGAAGATATGTTTTGTGATATTTCTCAGTGAGACATTTTTCCTAGTAAAAGCTGTTTAATTTACATTTAATCTAATATATCTAATGCTAATTGACTTATATGTAATGAGCATTAGAAGGAAGTACATAGCAAAAATACGCATTTGGATTTCAACAAATGTCCCTTTAACGATAAATGAACAAATGAATGCAAGCGACATACATTTTCTTTGTAAGCTTCACTTTTCTGCATGGTTAATCCCGACCTCAGTAAAAACAAAAAAAAATATTTTTTGTGTAATGATGCTGGCTTATAGTAGTAGAACAATTTTAAAGGGACATGAAACCCAACATTTTCCTTCATGATTTAGGTAGAACATACAATTTTAATTCATTCTCTTGGTATCATTTGTTGAAGGAGCAGCAATGAACTGCTGGTTTCTAACTGAACACATAAGTGAGCCAATGACAATCGGTATAAATATGCAGCCACCAATCAGCAGCTAGAACCTAGGTTCTTTACTGCTCCTGAGCTTACCTAGACAATCCTTTCAGCAGAGGATAATAAGAGAAGGAAGAAAATTAAATAAGAGAAGTAAATTGGAACGTTACTTAAAATTGTATGTTCTGTCTAAATCATGAAAGAATTGTTTTGTCTCTTTAAACTGCTGTCTAACTGCTTATCTGCTGTGTTGAAGACATTGCCCTAGGAAATACATTTCAAATAACCCTATGAGCATATATTGGATGAAACAAAAAAGCTTTTTTTTATGCCTGAGCACATGTCTAGTCCCAAATGCCTATTATAATGAAAATGAATGATTATTAAATGGACATGATACCCAATTGTTGAAGCACTTGAAAGTCATGCAGCATAGCTGTTAAAAGCGGACTAGAAAATATCACCTGAACATCTTAAAATTTACCTCAAAATTTCTTCAGTAGCCACATCCCATTGTAAAGGGACTTTAAGCCGCCAATCAGGATGCTAGTCCCAGGACTTGCAAGGGAGTGTGCATCTGGCATGTGCAGCACAATCATATTTTCCTACTCAGTTTAAGAAAGTTTACAATAAAATCTTGTGAGATTTTAATAAAATCTCATGAGATCACAGTGAAGCAAATCATGAGCTCTGCATTGATAATGCTGATTGGCTATTGTTTTTTTGTTTTTTCAACTTGGAAATGGACAGTAGCTGAAGAATAACTGTATACAGAGCAGTTACTACTACAAGATAAAGACATTTTGAGGTAAAATATGTTCCATTTTTACAGAGATGTTCAGGTGATATGTTCTTGACAGCTTTTTACAGTAATACTGCATTACTTTCAAGTGATTTGGCATATGGGTATTATGTCCCTTTAACAGGAAGTACACATCTAATACTGCTGTATCACTTACAAATTTAAATTGAAAAAGCTTTTACTTCATGCAAAAATGCTGCTGCTTTTTCATATGGATGATAAAGTACATTGTCCTTTTGAAAACGGCCCAAATGTTTGTCAAAGCTTCTGAAATAGAAACATCTGTAATAATAAAATATGCTTGAAATAGGTTTTATGATAGTTAAAGGGACAGTAAAGTCAAAATTAAACTTTCATGATTCAGATAGGGCATGCAATTTTAAACAACTTTCCAATTTACTTCTATTATCTAATTTGCTCAATTCTTTAGATATCCTTTGTTGAAGAAATAGCAATGCACATGTGTGAGCCAATCACACAAGGCCTCTAGGTGCAGCAACCAATCAGCAGCTACTGAGCATATCTAGATATGCTTTTCAGCAAGTGATATCAAGAGAATGAAGCAAATTAGATAATAGAAGTAAATTAGAAAGTTGTTTAAAATGACATGCTCTTTCTAAATCCTGAAAGAAAAAAAATTGGCTTTCATGTCCCTTTAAGTGATCACAATACAAAGAATAGGTGAAGTTAAAGGGACATGAAAGTCCAAAAAGAAAATGTTATAATATGTAAGAGCATTTCACTATTGCACTCTTATTTACATTAAACTATGTATTTAATCTCTAAAATGGGATTAAACAAATTATTATTGGAGATAGCGAAACACATCTGGTGAGCTAATGACAAATAGCATATGTGTATAGCCACCAATCCCCAGTCAGCTCTTGAGCCTACCGATAAAGTATAGCATTAGAATGAATATGACAAAAGAAGTTAATTGCATACTCAGGGGCCGAATTATCAAGCTCCTTCAGGCTCGCCCGAAACAGCAGTTATGAAGCAGCGGTCTTAAGACCGCTGTTCCATAACTGGTCCGCCTGCTCTGAAGCTGCGGACATCAATCCGCCCGATCCTATATGATCGGGCTGATTGACACCCCCTGATAGCAGCCGATTGGCCGTAAATCTGCAGGGGGCGGCATTGCACAAGAACTGCTTGTGCAATGATAAATGCCGACAGCACAGTATGCTGTCGGCATTAATCGATGTCTGTCGGACATGATCCGCTGAGCGGATCATGTCGGAAAGACCGATGATAAATCGGCCCCTCATTCTGAACCCTAAAAGTTTAAAGAGATATAAAGATTGTGATATAAAATATTGAGTTATGTATAGTTAAAAACAACTGTGTAATATACTTTCATTATTTTGTTTGTTCCCCTTTCTTGTAATTTAACCCTTTGAGTGCTAAGCACTTTCCCACCTGGATGCTAAGCTTTTTTAAGTTTTTCTTTTTTCTTTTTTGGAAAAAAATAAATAAAAGAAATTCTGATCCTCAAGACTTACATTGTTGGAAAGGTTAGGTGATTAGGTCTTGGGGGTCTGTAGCTGCTTAGATGCCTGAGATACAGGCTTTTGAGCAGCATGCAAGCAAGCATTGTTAACGCGTAACGTGAAGCCCCGGCGATGCCTGTCACTATGCAGGGGTGGGAGCCCCCAGATCTCCCTCAAGGCGGGAGTGTGCTAGTGATGGCTCTGAGCCGTCGTTAGCACCAGAGTGGAAAACTCTACGACAGCTCAGAGCTGTCGCTTTATGCAGCTTCGGTGCAGGCTTCCATAAGCGAGCCTGCAGCCGATAGCTAAAGGGACATCTTTCATGTTTCAGATAGAGCATATAACTTTCCAACTTACTTTTAGGGGTCAATTTATTAATGTGCAAGCGGACATGATACGATGTAGGCTTGCCGGAAACATGGGGGATCAAGCTCCGTACGGAGCTTGATAAAGTGACCCCTTAGTATCTAATTTGCTTCATTCTCTTGGTATCCTTTGTTGAAAAGCATATCTAGATAGGCTCAGGCGCTTGGAGCTAGTTGCTAATTGGTGGCTGTACTTGTATGCCCATTTTCATTGGCTTACTAATGTGTTCAGATAGCTCCCAGGAGTGCATTGCTGCTTCTTCAACAAAAGATACCAAAAGAATGAAGCAACATTGATAACAGAAGTAAATTGGAAAGTTGTTTAAAAATGTATTGTCTTTCTAAATCATGAAAGAAACATTTTGGGTTTCATGTCCCTTTAACCCCTTAAGGACCACCGACGTACAGGGTACGTTCTACAAAAAAAGGTCCTTAACGACCAAGGATGTACTCCGTACGTCGTTGGTGTTTGAAAGCGGTGGAAGCGATCCTGATCACTTCCAGATGCTTTCATGTTATTGCAATGATGCCTCGATATTGAGGCATCCTGCCATAACATTTTCTAGCAGTCCGATGCAGAGAGAGCCACTCTGTGGCCCTCTCTTCATCAGCCATTGATGGCCGTGATCTTTGGTGGATGGGAGCTGATGCAGGGAGGAGGGTGGGTGGCCATCGGTGAAGGAGGGGGGCAGGATCGCATGCGGGGGTGCACACGGGTGCGCGCGGGAACCCTACACTATGGCACAATAAATGTTACGAATAAGGTGGGAGAGAGGACTGGGGAGGGTGGAAATTTAAAGTTAAGGGATTTGGGAGAGAGTGGGGGGTTGGATGTTGAGGGGGGGCAGCTACACTACAGAAAACATTGAATCATTTTTTAATAAAACATAAAAATTATATATATATTTCAAACTGGATACTGACAGACAGCTGCCAATACCCAAGATGGCGCACAATAAGGTAGAGGGGGAGGGTTAGGAGGTTGTGGGCTAAGGGGGGATACTACACAGCAGAATTATGTTTTTAAAAAAACAAAACAAACAAAAAAACAACTTATTTTAGTACTGGCAGAGTTTCTGCCAGTACTTAAGATGGCGGGACAATTGTGGGGTGGGGGAGGGAAGATAGCTGTTTGGGAGGGATCAGGGGATGGGATGTGCTAGGTGGGAGGCTGATCTCTACACTAAAGCTAAAATTAACCCTGCAAGCTCCATACACACTCCCTAATTAAACCCTTCACTGCTAGCCATAATACACGTGTGATGCGCGGTGGCATTTAGTGGCCTTCTAATTACCAAAAAGCAATGCCAAAGCCATATATGTCTGCTATTTCTGAACAAAGGGGATCCCAGAGAAACATTTACAACCATTTGTGCCATAATTGCACAAGCTGTTTGTAATTAATTTCAGTGAGAAACCTAAAATTGTGAAAAAGTTTACGTGTTTTTTTATTTGGTCGCATTTAGCGGTGAAATGGTGGCATGAAATATACCAAAATGGGCCTAGATCAATACTTTGGGTTGTCTACTACGCTACACTAAAGCTAGAATTAACCCTACAAGCTGCCTACAAGCTCCCTAATTAACCCCGTCACTGCTGGGCATAATACATGTGTGGTGCGCAGCGGCATTTAGCGGCCTTCTAATTACCAAAAAGCAATGCCAAAGCCATATAAGTCTGGTATTTCTGAACAAAGGGGATCACAGAAAAGCATTTACAACCATTTTTGGCCATAATTGTACAAGCTGTTTGTAAATAATTTCAGAGAGAATCCTGTTTGTGAAAAAAATTGTGAAAAAGTAAACGATTTTTTTTATTTGATCGCATTTGGCCGTGAAATGGTGGCATGAAATATACCAAAATGGGCCTAGATCAATACTTTGGGATGTCTTCTAAAAAAATATATATATACATGTCAAGGGATATTTAGGGATTCCTGATAGATATTAGTGGTCCAATGTAACTGTCGCTAATTTTGAAAAAAGTGGTTTGGAAATAGCAAAGTGCTACTTGTATTTATTGCCCTATAACTTGCAAAAAAAGCAAAGAACATGTAAACATTGGGTATTTCTAAACTCAGGACAAAATTTAGAAATTATTTAGCATGGGCGTTTTTTGGTGGTTGTAGATGTGTAACAGATTTTGGGGGTCAAAGTTAGAAAAGGTGTGTTTTTTTCCATTTTTTCCTCATGTTTTATATTTTTTTATAGTAAATTATAAGATATGATGAAAATAATTGTATCTTTAGAAAGTTCATTTAATGGCAAGATAATCGGTATATAATATGTGTGGGTACAGTAAATGAGTAAGAGGAAACTTACAGCTAAACACAAACACCGCAAAAATGTAAAAATAGCCTTGGTCCCAAACGGTTAGAAAATGGAAAAGTGCTGTGGTCCTTAAGGGATTAAAAATCAACCCGGACAAGTCTGACTAGGGTAATTGACAGCCCCTGCTGGCATGCAATTGGCTGCTCGCTAGCAGGGGGTGGCATTGCATAAGCAGTCGCTGGTGCAATGACAAATGCTGCAATACCCGGCAGACCGGTTCGATGGAGCGAGGCTTGTCCACCCGGTATTGGTTAAATGTCAGCCTAACTCTTAAAATTGTTGGCTTTCTCAATTCCACTGAGTTTCTATAAAGTAATGGGTGCCACCAATCAGAAAGCGCTACCCATGTGCTGAACCAAAAATGGGCCAGCTCCTAAGCTTACATTCCTGTCTTTTCAAATAAAGATATCAAGAGAATAAAGAAAAATTGATAATAGGAGTAAATTAGAAAGTTGCTTAAAATTGCATGCTCTTTCTGAATCATGAAAGAAAAAATTTGGGTTTAATATCCCGCCTTTAAGTACTTTATAGAAACTAAACCTTTACACTTATACGTTCAATATTTAAACAACTGATATAATTGTAAAATAAAAAATCTACACATTATTCTAAGGCTAATACATCACGTTGTCTAGCATGTATATACTATCTGACATCCCTTTATTCTTGACTCATTAATATTGTAAAACTCCCCATGACAGCCAGGAATTCTTATGACCATATATTTGAAAACGCAATGCAAAGGCATAACAGACAATTTACATAGCTCATCTGATATATTTGAATAGACCCTTAAAGGGACAGTCAAGTCCCAAAAAAACTTTCATGATTTAAATAGGGCATGTAATTATAAACAGCTTTCCAATTTACTTTTATCACCAATTTTGCTTTGTTCTCTTGGTATTCTTAGTTGAAAGTTAAACCTAGGAGGTTCATATGCTAATTTTAGGCCTTGAAGGCAGCCTCTAATCTGAAAGCATTTTGACAGTTTTTCACCACTAGAGGGTGTTAGTTCATGTGTTTCATATAGAGAACATTGAGCTCACTCACGTGAAGCTCCTAGGAGTGAGCACTGATTGGCTGAAATGCAAGTCTGTCAAAAGAACTGAAATAAGGCGGCAGTTTGCAGAGGCTTAGATACAAGGTAATTACAGAGGTAAAACGTGTATAATTATAACTGTGTTGGTTATGCAAAACTGGGGAATGGGTTATAAAAGTATTATCTATCTTTTTAAACAACAAAAATTCTAGTGTTGACTGTCCCTTTAAGTTATATATAATACAATTCTCAGATTGCTTGATCGTCCTTTGAAGGAGTTAAAGGGACAGTCTACTCCAAAAAAATTATTGTTTAAAAAGATAGAGATGGGAGAGAACACAATGGTATCTATATGGCACACATGAATTAACAGTGTCTTGCTGTGAAATGCAAATAAAAAAGCATGTGATAAGAGGCCGTCTGTAGTGTTTTAGAAATAGGCAGAAATTTAGAGGTTTAAATGTTATAATGTATATTAATATAACAATGTTGGTTGTGCAGAGTTAGGGAATGGGTAGTAAAGGGGTTAGCTATCTTTTTAAACAATAACAATTTTGGTGTTGACTGTCCCTTAAATAAATGTATAGTTTGGTAGAGAATATACTCCATCATATCTTACCAATGTGACCCAGGTATCAGCAACTAAATAGAAAACTAATTGAAAGAGGGTTTAACAGTGCTTGCATTGTTTTACCCATGAGGAAGATTTACATTAGCTGCAGAAATCCCATAACATAGCAGGATGTTTAGTTTCCAGTTAAAACAGCCACAGCCAAGATAGACTGGCAAACCACGTTGCACAAACACAATCGCACTATTTTGACGAATGGCAGGAGTCACTTAGTCAGCACTGCATGCAGTAGTAAAGATTTATTTAATTAAAACAAATGTGAGAATCTCTACAAATGAATACATTATTGGAATACTGTTTTATTTTTATTGTATGACTGCAGATCTTAGTAATGGGAATACTTTTTTTTTTTTCACTTTCATTTTTATCTCATCGTTGCAGATCCTACATGTGTTGACAAATACTAAGAATAGATCAATATTTTCATTGAAAAATAATTATCTGTACGTGGCAATAATCTAAAGAGGCTTTTTCCTGAATAGTTAAATCCATCAGCTCTGGCAGCAGTTAAGATATAGAGCTAAAAAGCAAAGCAAAGTAAAGAAAAAAAAATAGAAAATGGAAAGCAATGTATATGAAGTCATAAAGGTATTCAGAAATTCAGATGCAACATTTTTCCCCCCAATTTTCTAAAAAAAAATAATGTCCAATTTACTTTTGCTATCAAATAAACTTTATTCCCATGGTATCTTTTGTTGAAAAGCATACCTACCTACTTAGGCTCAGGATCAGTAATGTGTCTTGGGCAGTATTTGCAACAATGTACAAAATTGTTACAAACATTGCTGCAAACACTGGTGCTATACAGTACTAAAGACACGTGCACATGCATTCGACTAACTAGGTATGCTTTTCCATAAAATATATTAAGAGAATTAAATATATTTGTCAGCATAAGTAAACGGGAGTGTTTTTTTAAATTGCATACTTGCTCTGAATAATGAAACTTTAGTTCTGACTTTCACGTCCTTTTAAAGCAGACATCCTCAAACTTGGCCCTCCAGAGGTTTTGTAACTACATTTCCCATGATGCTCAGCCAGCTGATATGCTGGCTGAGCATCATGGGGCATGTAGTTACAAAACCTCTGGAGGGCCAAGTTTGAGGATGTCTGCTTTAAAGGAACAAAAGCATGTTTAAAGGGACAAAATACTCATATGCTAAAGCACTTGAAAGCAATATAAAATAGCTGTAAAAAGCTGACAAGGAAATATCACCTGAACATCTCTATGTAAAAAAGTGATATTTTACCTCAAAATGTATTCAGCTTACAAGAGTAAGTGCTCTGTTAACAGATATACTTCAGCTACTGTCCAGCTGCAAGTTAAAAATAGCCGATCAGCATCGACAGTGCTGAAGTCATGCTATGCTTTGCTGTGATCTCATGAGATTTTACTGAAATCTTGTGAGATTTCATAGCAAACTTTCTTAAACTGAATAAGGAAATAACATAACTCCCTTGCAAGTCCTGAGACTTGTATCCTGATTGGCTGCTTAAAGTTCCTTTACAATGTGGTGTGAATACTTTTGAGGTAAATAGTTTATTTTTTACATAGAGATGTTCAGGTGATATTCTCTAGTCATTTTTTTACAGCTATTCTTCATCACGTTCAAGATCTTCAACATTTAAGTATCATGTACCTTTAAGCATAACTGTGAACTTCACATAGAAATTAGAAAAATTTTGCAATATAGATGAGTTTAGAAAAATATTTCTGTTCTGTCAAATTTTATCAGTGCTAAAGTGATACTTTTTTATATGTAGAAGACCCTTTGCAATAAGATCATAGATCACATGCACAGTCACAACTGTTTCCTTGCAAACCTGAATGTGTTGATGTTTTACATGATGTTATCAACACTCTCATAACATATAAATCACAAACATGCATGTCCATGACCAACTGTAATGACATCAGGTTACATTTACATTTAAACCAAAGTTGTATTTAGCATATTTGCCATAATCCTAGATTGACTATATACATCTTCCTCACCAGTTTTCAATCAAAACTAAAATCACAAAAATGATTAAAATAAAAAATGGGCTCTGCAATACTGCCATTACTATAAGGATTTAAATGAACAGTACAAGAAACACATAACCAATATTAATAGGATAATTCAATAGCTGACACTTTTAATACTCACCAAATACTAACTATATCATATGCACCCTCATAATACAGCTTTCTTTCCTAAGATATGGTGAGTCCACGGCTTCATCATTTACTGTTGGGAATATCACCCCTGGCCAGCAGGAGGAGGCAAAGAGCACCACAGCAAAGCTGTTAAGTATCACTTCCCTTCCCACAAATCCCAGTCATTCTCTTTGTCTTCAGTGCAAGGAGGAGATGAAGTTTTGGTGTCTGATACTTCAATCAAGATTTTATTATTTTGAAATCCAGAGTAGGTTTGCTCTGATCTTTTCTCTCAAGATTGGGTCTAGCCGTACTCCACATTAGTCTCTTCAGTAGGGCAGTGGTGGATTTTAAGCAGTTAGGAACTTGTGAAGTGGGCTTTGCTGAGTTTTCCTAACATGTTGCTGCCTTGGTATAAAAAGCCAGAGTAGGCTTACTCTGTTCTTTCTGTTTTCCACAGGTCACTGTAAGAAGTGGCATCCTTGAATACTTTGTGAGTCATCTGACTGCCGGATGGCTAGAACGCAGAATGCAGATAAGTGCCTTTTGTCTTCTGGTGCTAGAAGGCTGGCACTGAATGGGTTAAGGACCCTCTGCTTTTTAGGTGGGACAAATCCTTTATGGATGGTTGAGGCAGTGGGCAGGCACATTAATGCATGAGACTTGGAGATTTAGGGGTTAACCTCCTTCACAGCAAGGAAGAGGTTAACCATCTATGGGGCTCAGATCTAAATTTTCATGAGTGTTTAGAACTTTCACTATAATTTCTGTGTTTTAGTTGCAGGGCCTTTGTATTTTTGGCAGCCCCATTAGATCATTTAGTTGTCTGTAAATTGAAACTATGTCAGGGGACTGTTAGGAGAGCGTTAATAACACCATTTCTAAGGGGCTGCGCAGGTGTTCAGTTTGTCTCCGCTTTTTTTAAAGCACATATAGGAAGCTGCACAAGGGTACCAGTGTACATTTGCTATTGTCCTGCAGGAACTCTTCATAATAGAGGAGAGTTAATCAATGGAATGAAGCTTCCATTCCATGCCGATTTTTGGCCACGCCTCCTTCTCAATAACGGAGCAGCGCCATTTTTAGAGGTGGCTGAGCCTATATATTTAACTCTGCCTTGTTCTCCGGCATAAGAACGGAACAGAATTATTATTCTGTCTACTTTGTATTATTTAAAGCAAACAGATGTCTTTAATGGGGAGAACTGTGACCTAAAGTGGTTTTGGTTATGTCCCATGCTAAGTTATTTTTCTGTTTAAAAACAAAATGGGATTTTTCTCTTTCTTGCCTTATTTGCAATGAGCTTTGTTTGCAGTATGCTTACATGTTGGTACTTATTAGTAACGTTTTTGTAAAATAAAATCGTTCTTTTTGTACCTCAAATATTTAAGTATAATGGTTTCTGAGTTACCTATTTTCTTAAATAGGAGGCTTATATTCTGGGTTGGAAGAGTGCGCTGTTCCTAGGATCAGATATTTGTTGGGATGAGGAACATATTGTTTTTATAAAGCTATTGATTGTACAGATTAATCTGAGCCTTACGTCTCCCAGGATGATGCTGTTCAGGCAATGCCACAGCTCTTTCCTTATATGTCCTAAGCCTCTTTGGTGTCACATGCAGTGCCCTGCGGTTCCTCTAATTCTCCTGGAGTATGTTTGCTTACAGATTTACAGCTCAGGTATCCTCTGCAATATCTGCGGCATCGCCTGTCTTTCTTACATACTGGGAATATGCAAGAGGACATTTACAATTTCAGATAGTATGGTTTTGGCTCCACAATCTGCTACCCAGGATGCTCTCTCTCCTGAGTTTGGTGAGGAGATTTTGCCGGTAGTTTTTGAGAGTGAAATCTCAGAATTGGACAGTTTAATTCCTTCATCTGATGCTGAAGCCATCTCCTTCGGATGTATGCTTGAACACCTCATGTATTGTTAAAGGAGGTTTTTGGCTACTTGGGCGATATTGATAACCTTGTTGTTGTCTACCTTTGGAAGTTTAGTACACTTATCATCTCTGTGATGTTCCTTCATTTATGAAGTGTTTCTAGGCATGCTATGAAATTTTGCCAGGAATAGGAGAAGCTAGAGATACCTTTCTCCCGTCCTTTAAAGGATTTTCCTGTCGCTGACTCCATTAATTTGCATGGTGCCTTCAGTAGAAGGGAGTTTTTCTACTATGGCCCAGAGAACTTCAATTCCTATAGAGGATGGCTGCTCCTCTGCGAATCCATGGATAAGATGCTGGAGATTTCTGGATTATCTAGAGCAGTGCCTTGTCTATTTAGACTTACTGTGCTAGCCCAAGGGGTGTTGTGGCTGAAACTATGGTCAGCTGAGCAGTCTACCTGTGGTTTAGTGGAACAGCCTAGGCTTTATAACTCTGCAGCTGCAGGTTCTATCTCCAATTTGTCCAAGGCATGTATCTTCCGTGGCCATATTTGGATTATATTAATGTTCCCCCTTTCAAGGATGAGACCTTGTTTGGATCTGGCCTCTGACTTTGCGGGGGGAAAAGGTTTTTCTACCACACGTCAAGCGGAATAGATTAGAGGAAAGTCTTCTTTTCCCTCTTTGTGCCGGGGGCACTGTTGGAATCGCAAACAGTCTTGGTCCAGGGGGTAGCAATCTAAGATTTCCTCCTAGGGGCTGTTTTTCTCCTTTCTTGAGTATCTGCAGTCCAGGTATGATGAGAGCCATTCTTATACTGGGTTCAGGACCTTTCTCTCTGGGAGTTAGCGTTCCAGTTCCAGTCAGGGAACAGTATCTAGGTATTTATCATACGTTTCACAAAGTACAGTCCTTCAAACAGGCCTGTGTTTAAGTCTGTTGCTCCTCGTTGGAGCCTAAACCTTGTTCTTAAAGTTTTGAAACAGGCTCAGTTTGAGCCATTGCATTTCATAGATATTAAGTTATTATCTTGGAAGGTTTTGTTTCTTATTGCTATCTCTTCTGTTCGGAGAGTTAAGGAACTCTCAGCTTTGCAGTATGATTCGCCTTGCATTATCTTCCATGTCGATAAGGCAGTTCTTCGTACTAAGTTAGGTTTCATTCCTAAAGTGGTTTCAGAAATTTTAATCTGGAAATTGTTCCTTCTCTATGTCCTAATTCTTCTTCTTTGTGTTTGTTGCACAACTTTGATGTGTACGTGCTTTAAGATTTTATTTACAGGCGACTAAGGATTTTCACCAGTCTTCTGCCCTGTTTGTTTGTTTCTCTAGAATACGTAAAGGTCAGAAAGCTAATGCTTTTTCTATTTCTCTCTGGTTGAGAAGTTTATTTTTTTTTGCTTATGAGACTGCTGGCCAGCAGCCTACCGAGAGAATTACGGCTCATTCCACTAGGGCTGTCTCCTCTTTTGGGCTTCAAAAATGAAGCTTCTGTGGAACAGATTTGCAAGATGCAACTTGGTTTTCTCTGCATATTTTTTCCAAATTTTCCAAATTTGATTCTTTTGCCTCGGCTGAGGCTTCTTTTGGGAGAAAAGTTTTTCAAGTGGTGGTACCTTCTGTTTAGGTCTACCTGTCTTGTTCCTCCTTATTCATCTGTGTCCTCTAGCTTGGGTATTGGTTCCCAACAGTAAATGATGAAGCTGTGGACTCACCATATCTTAGGAAAGAAAACTAAATTTATGCTTACCTGATAAATGTATTTATTTCCGGATATGGCGAGTCCACGGCCCCGCCCTTTATTTCAAGACATTTGTTTTTGTCTAAATCCTCAGGGACCTTTACACTTTGTATTACTCCTTTTTTTCTCCATTTACCTTCAGTCGAATGACTGTGATTTGTGGGAAGGGAAGTGATACTTAACAGCTTTGCTGTGGTGCTCTTTGCCTCCTCCTGCTGGCCAGGAGTGATATTCCCAACAGTAAATGATGAAGCCGTGGACTCACCGTATCCGGAAAGAAAGAAATGTATCAGGTAAGCATAAATTTAGTTTTTTCATGAAACTATATAATGGAATTATAACTCCATATTACTGATTTCACTTACCAAACAACCTAACACTGTCATATTAATGGGTAAATCTTTATAGTTAAAATAAATAATATATGTGCCTGATCTTATCACAAATCTGTATACTCTATAGTGCTTTGAAAATGAACTCAAAATTATATAATCTTTCAATACCTTAGAACTTTTTAGGGTTTATGCAAACCTTTATTATCTAAATAATTATAGATAATAGCAATTAACTGAGACTACTGAACTGATAACTAAAGTGCTAAATGAGATGTCTTCCAATGATATTTAAACAAATGTATTATATAATTTACAGAATTAAAGGTATATTTACACTAGATTGTAGAAATGTTTTGTAGATGATCCATTTATATAGCCCATCTGGGAGTGTTTTTGTAACAATGTATAGTCTTGCTTATTTTTTTAATAACATTGTGCTGATTTTCAGACTCCTAACTAAGCCTCAAAGTATCAAATGTAGACTGAAGTTTACAGATCCCTGTTAGCTCCTGTTTTGTGTCATGAGTCTTCTCATATGGAGGGGAGGGTCTGCTCTTCCTGCTTTCTCAACCCCTTTCAGTGGGTGTCCCAGCCACACCTCATCAACAGTGCTAAACTGGGAGCATCTAAGTACATTTTTTAAAGGATTTATACTGGATTTTTAAATCAGTATCTGTGCATATTTTTTCTTTATAGTACAATGAAGCAGAGTACTTGTATGTTGTATTGATCTTACTGCTTTCTCAATTTTACTTGTCTTATACTGCCTAGACTTTGGCCTGACCAGTAGATCTCAGATGGAAAAAATAAACTTTCCTCATCTGTCACAAAATCTTTTTGAATACCAGAAGAGGTAACTTGCTTACGGGGTTTGAATTTCATTTTCTTTTTTTAAATGACTGTAAAAGTGATTCTTAGGGGCTGAATTAACAAGCTCCGAATGGAGCTTGATGCCCCTGTTTCCGCGCGAGCCTTTAGGCTCGCCAGAAACAGTAGTTATGACGCAGCAGTCTAAAGACCGCTGCTCCATAACTTGTCCGCTGCCTCTGAGGCTGCGTTCTTCAATTTGCCCGATCCTATAAGATCGGGCTGATTGACACCCAGTGCAAGCGACCGATTGGCCGCAAATCTGCAGGGGGCTTCATTGCACAAGCAGTTCAACAGAACTGCTTGTGCAATGATAAATGCCGACAGTGTATGCTTTTATCGATGTGCAGCGGCGTATTATGTCCTAGGCCAACAAGTGAGCGATAAAGTGCAAGCTTTTACAGAGAATACAAGGCACGTGCGCTGATTAAGGTCGCTCTTCACAGGCAGTGCTCCTTTAAACTGTTGCTTCATTTAGAGCCGTTGGCATTTTTGCAGTGGAAGCGTTCTTGGTGAGAAACTTTCCCGGGGATATACTTACAAGGTGAGGCTGGAGGAGAAGACCTTGTGCTGATATGCTGCCTCCCCTTGTCAGCTGTGGTGGGTCTATGAGCGCAGTGCTTATTGCAGGTCTTAGTAACTAACAGACTGGATGCCCTGTGCACTGCTTAGATCAGCTTGTGATGTCTAATCATAAACTCTCAGCGCTAATGTATGTTAGCTACTAATAGCTAGCTTTCTCTGCATTCATGCACCCACGGAGTAAATAGTAAATGGACACTTAAAACGTTTCATTACTTGAATGATTGTAATTACTGTATGTTGTTGTATGTAAAGGGCAGTGATTGTTTCATAGTATATTCTTCATTCCCTCCCTTCCTCTCACCCTTCTTTCCCTTTCTCCCTCCCTCCCTCCCTCCCTCCACTCCCTTCCTTCCTCCCTCCACTCCCTTCCTTCTTTCTTCTCTCCCTCCACCCTTTTCTTCTCTCCCTCCCCCTTTTCTCTTCTGTCTCTTTTTCTCTCTCTCTCTCTCCCTTCTTTCCTTTCCCCCCCTTTTCTCCCATCCCCTTCTTTTCTCTGCCTTTTATTTCTTTTCTGCGCTTATTATTCAAAGGGACAGTAAAGTCAAAATTAAATTTTTATGATTCAGGCCCTGATTATCGAAAATGCCACTAGAAGGCAAAATATTCAAAAGGGATCCGTCATGATGTCGAGAATGCCAGCAAAATATTCAAAAGGGCTGACGGTACTGTTTAAAGGCAGCATCGCTGAGAGGCGTTTTACCATACATTTCAGCAGGTGGTGATGCGTCTATGATACTGTCAATATAGTCAAAGCAGCATCGCCCACTACATCAAAAGTGAAATGTACACAGTACTGTATGACAATACAATTTACGTCTGTCAATAGAAACTCAACACCTGTTCTACAATACAATAGTGCATTAAACATATCAATAATACACCTATACATCTAAGAGATAGGATAGATATATATATATATATATATATATATAGTATATTATTAGAGAACATATTTGCTACAGTGCTATTGCAATATTACAGGAATATAGGAATACGAAGATATGTATTGGCACTGTGATAAGAGTGTCAATAGGAAATAAAGGATATAATAATCCTTGGTGCTACCCCTCAATAAAGTATCAGCAAAGCTAAAGGGCAAGGGACAATGGGGGACATGGAGGGTTTGTGAGCACTCATTCGTATAATAAAGAATAATTGTACAGAGAGACCTCTGTTAAGGATTATCATATAATGTCAGCAGAAATGACTCTGCTAGGAGTAAGAATAATGAGTTTATTAAAAAACGAACTAATTTATTAACAAATATTTTTAAAATAAAGTCTAATAAATATTACTAGCTAAAGGAAGAATAACCTTGTCATCTTATTGAACCTAAAAACCAGTTCCAATCTGTGAGTATGGAGAGGAGGACACACAGTCCAGCCACCCCCCTGTGTTCCTATTCGATAACCGGATACGCCGGCGTCAGGTGCCAGGGGTAGCTGAGGCTGTGCTCTAAACAGGTCAGTGACTCACAAAAATTTAAAGCAATGTTTACTACATACACGTTTTGGCTGTGACAGTGCAGCCTTTCTCAATGTGAGGCAATTATGACCTGTTGGGAACACAGCCTCAGCTACCCCTGGCAGCTGGCGCCGACGTATCCAGTTATCGGACAGGAACACAGAGGGCTGGCTGGACTGTGTGTCCTGCTCTCCATACTCACAGATTGGAACTGGTTTTTAGGTTCCATAAGAGGACGAGGTTATTCTTCCTTTAGCTAGTAATATTTATTACAAAAATATTTGTTAATATTACAAGGAAGACATGATTACGATCACAATATTGTGAAATATGAATATTGCAAACGCAATTGCGCATTTTCAATATAATGGAAATATGAATAGTGAGCATTTCCAATCTTAAAGGGATAGTAAACACCAACAATGTTATTGTTTAAAAAGATAATCTCTTTATTTACCATTTAGCAGTTTGCATAACCAACACAGTTATATTAATATAACTAATTACCTTGTATCTAAGCTTCTGCTGACTGCCTCCTTATCTCCGTTTTTTTGCATTTCAGGCAATTAGTGCTGACTCATAAAAATCTCCACGTGCATTAGCACAATGTTATTTATATTAAACACATGTACTTACGCCCTCTAGCTGTGAAAAACTGTCAAATGCATTAAGATAAGAGGCGGCTTTCAAGGGCTTTGAAATTAGCATATGAGCCTACCTAGGTTTAGCTTTCAACTAAGAATGCCAAGAGAACAAAGCTAATTTGACGATAAAAGTAAATTAGAAAGTTGTTTAAAATGACATGCCCTGAATCATGACAGTTTAATTTGAACTTTACTATCCCTTTAAAATAAGTAAAAAAATATGCCTAAAGACACCATAGAAGATTTATACAATCACACTTACAGTATATGTATTCTAACATTATACTATACAATCTTTAGCTCCTATAGTTTTAATATTATGGAGGTTTTTGTCTTTATTGACAAAGTAGATCACAGACATGACGAATATATAGATGTTCCATTGGAGTTTCAGGAGTGTTCCATGTATGTAACCTGTATTTTGATGGGGAAACATTACTGTAGGTTTCTAATATTCAAAGCACTTTCCCTCCATCTTAGCTATACTTTTTCAGCAATATCAGTCTCGCCTGCTTTTCAGTGGCGATATTTCTCAGTGAGACACGTCTAGTGAATGTACAGTGAAACTGAATTTATCTATGCATCATATGAAGTGTTACTACACAGAATAAGTTTTTTTTATTTTTGCAAAGGCACAGTCTATTTTGTGTAAACAAGCGTTACAGACAGCCCCCCGCTGTGGACTTTGGCTTTTGCTGAAGTTGCGATCCCTATTATATCCTATACGAGACACATTATCACTGGTCAGCACAAAGAGGCGAACCCAAACAGGCAATTTCTCATCGGTCTGACAATGTTTTGAATATCAGGGCCTCAGACAGAGCAGTTTTAACCAAAATTCTAATGTACTTGTTTTATTCTCTAGGTACCCTTTGTTGAAAAGCATACCTAGGTAAGCTCTGGAGCAGTAATACACTACTAAGGGCTAGCTGGTGATTGGTAGCTATACATATCTGCCTCTTTTCATTGGCTTACCCAATGCTCTCAGCTAGTTCCCAGTGGCACATTGTTGCTCCTTCAAGAAAGGATACCAAGAGATTTGATATTAGAAGTAATTTAAATTATCTTTCTGAATCATGATATAATTTTTTTGTTTCATGTCCTTTAAACCAATACTTTAATTTATTATTGGTGAAGCTTTCCAATTCTGTTAAAACTGGAAATACATGCTTCAAATTTCTTAATCCTAACCCTGCTACATTCAACGCAATTGTTTGGTTATATATATCTGTTCATGAGAGCCCTTGGCAGGGGTGATGAAAGGCTTTTAAAAGGGTATGTCCATGGATTGCAAACAAAGCCAATTTTGCTAACGAAATGACAGTTTATATGCTTTTAAAACAATATATTTTTGTAATGTATTGTTCAATTACTGCATAGAATGTTGCAGGGTCTGTACAATGCACCCCCGCACACACACCCATCCACCCACCACTTTCAGAGTTATATTACAAGAAAATAAAGCAACATAAATAATAAAAGTAGATTACAAAGGATTGCTTCACTATACATAAACATTTTGGGCTAGATAATATGTGGAGTACTATCAATGGCGAATGGTACGTTATTTTGCATTACATTTTATGCTAAGAATAATGAACAATTTTACAGTGGAAGGTTAAACATTTCAACCAGAGCATCTTAACGCGGCCAAGACCTTTTTGTTTGTGCACCCTATACTTTTAGAGTATAGTGCAGCAAACACTACCAGTGCATTGAGCTTGTATTACAAGTAGTGGGTTAGGTGTTGAGTTTGATCCAAAATTCCGCTGTAAAATGTATTGCTTTTTAAGACCGGAAGTAATCCATTATTAATAGTATATCACACAACTACATGAAGAGCTCCACTACTTGTGCACCATTGGCTTAGCTCTCTATTTTTGCAGCTGATACAAAGTTGTGTAAGGTCATTAGGTCAGTGCAAGATGAAATTGCTTTACAAGGGGATTTACAAAAATTGGAAGAATGAGCTGGTAAATGGAAAATGAGATTTAATAGTGGAAAATGTAAAGTTCTACATTTTGGAAGTAAAATAGGCAGTCAACCTAATATTTAAATATGACTAGACTTAGCAAAACTGAGGAGGAAATGGATTTGGGAGTACTTATAGATAACACGCTAAAGATGGGTGCCCAATGCAGGGAAGCGGCTTCTAAGACTAATATGATACTAGCATGTATTAAAAGAGGCATTGATGCAAGGGAGGAAAGCATAATTATGTCACTATATAAATCCCTGGTAAGACCTCACATTGAGTATGGAGTGCAGTCCTGGGGACCAATCTCAGAGTTAGAAAGAGTTCAGAGAAGGGCCACAACACTAATAAGTGGAGTAGAAAATGTAACTATTAGGAGAGGTTAGTCAAACTGGGTCTTAATATCTCTAGACAAAAATGTGCTTGAGAGGTGACATGATTACTTCCTATAAATAAATTCAAGGCCCATATATACAGTATATTCAGAGAAACACGGTTTATTCCAATTAAATTGTTTGTGACAAGAGGTTACATTTTAAGGCTGGAGGAAAGGAGATTTAATCTCCAGCAACGTAAACGGTTTCTCACTGTTAGATCAATCAAATTGTAAAACTCATTACCTAAGAAGGTAGTGAATACCAATACCTTAGATACATTTAAAAATGGCTTAGATACATTTCTGACTATAAACAGAATCCAGGGATATGATTGCTTCTTTTAAATGGGTCACCTTTTTTAATGGAATTCATTTATGCTCAATTGGAGCTTCTTTATTGTAAATCCAGTAGGATCTGTATAGGTTGAACTTGATGGACTTTTGTCTTCTTTTAACCTCATCTACTATGTCACTATGTAATATTTTTGTGCTCCACTTGTAATCTAGTCCGTTATGGGGAAATACATTTTGAATTTAAAGTGTATAAGTATACAGTGCATTATTTTTTACAGCTCACAGATTTATTACTAAGCAGTACAAGCAACGTCCTGAATAAAAAAGAAATATTTTATCTACAGAGAACGGATAAATGTGTTTTTAATATATTTTGAATCAGGGCTGAAGTCTCCAAGTGCCATTTATTTCAATAAGGTAATGAGTAGTTTCTTTGGGGGGGAAACATTTGTTTTTCAGATCCCTGTAGTTTTTATCTCGCTGCTATTGTGGTTGATTTCTGGAAATACAATTTGTGACAGGGCTTCAGAATGTTGAATGCTACCGCTTTTGCTTTTAGGCAAAACGTGTGGGAGGACCCAGGTGGCTAGCATTTTGGGAAACACTGTACTGTCGCTCTGTTCCAATAAATATCACGGTGACATGAGGAAAAAAGAATATAAGTGACAAATCTTATAAACAGACAGAGGAACTAACATATTTTAGAACTGCACAAAATTTGTATTTATTATTTTTTTGTGTGTAAATTTAAGCATACAAATTAGTTAATACCTTGTAGTATTAATAATGAGTTCTTAATTTTATGGCTACATTGAATTGTGAATCATACTTTGAACAGATGTAATTAGAATTAACAGCTGTTTTCTACAAAAATAATGGACACACAGCAGGCCCACCCTAAGCCCATCCAATATTTTAACAACTGAGCAGTGATTTTATACCCTTGAATGCCAGTGGTAGAAAAAACAATAACTGTACCTCATGGCTGTAAGGAATGCAATGCACACAAGACAGTGACCCTACAACCCCTTGAATGACATAGCAGTAATGCTACCCCTGATGGCTAACAGTGACAGTCAAACCAGTGATTTTATACCACACAGTGCAGAAACACACAAAACAGTCATTTCTCCCTTGGATGCAAAGAGTAGTGATTTAATCTTGTAATGTCAGTGACATTCATGACATACATAAAGTCATTTAACCTCTTTAGATACAGCAATATAGCTAAGAATTTTCTAAGGTAGCTGATGCTCAGAGGAATTAAATGGACTCTATACACCAATTCTCATATAACTGCATGTAATAGACACTACTATAAGAATAAGATGCGCAGATACTGATATAAACATTTAGTATAAAACCTTTTAAAAACTTACTCAGAAGCTTCCAGTTTAGCACTGTTGATAAGGTTACCCACTGAAAGGATCTGGAAAGCAAAAAGAGCAGACATTCCCCCCTCCCCCCTCCCATGCATATGAAATGACCCATTACACAACCAGGAGTCTGTAGACATCAGTAGACATCAAAAACGTTGGGGCTTGGTTGGAATCTAAAAATTAGCACAACTATACATTTTTACATAAACACTCCCAAATGGGCTATATAAATGGATCATCTACAAAACATTTATGCAAAGAAAAATCTAGGGTAAAATGTCCCTTTAAGTGTCCAGTTTTCTTTGCAGATTTTACTCAAAAGCCAGTGGAAAAACTTGAGTGTCCAGTTCAATATGAGATACTAGCTACCCTAGCTGTAGCCCTGCATATTTCATGTGTCACATATTTTAAGACCTTAACATAATTCATTATACTCACAATGTCATTTAGTATAGATTACAATCCACAATATACAATCCACTATATATATATATATATATATATATATATATATATATGTATATATATATATAGTTTTTCAGCTTAGAAAGAGACAGCAGGATTGGAAAATATTTACAGCTAGCTCCCTATAGAATATTTATTTGTATCATTTAACTCAATTCAACTATTATATTTTTACCACTAATTGTCAATTGATAAATTATAGCTACCACTATCCAATTTAAATGGACATTCCAGCTGTTTTTCATAATTGCGTATAGTAAAATCTGCCACAAATAAAGCATTGCAAAAGATCTGAGTTCAAAATAAATATTTTATAAACCATTAAAACTGTAATTTTGTTTAAAAAGATGAAGAGCAGTCCAGGGATATAACCTTTGAAAAGCTTCTTCGTTATTTTTATCTGCTATGCTGTGGTCAGCTTTAGACAATTTATAAATTAGTTCCTGCATTGATCAAACAACGTATTTGTAGCATATAGCTGGGTCAAATCCTGAATGCTACATGGTGTACCCCAGCTTCACTGGGGCAAGTGTAAAAAAAAAAAAATATTGTAGGAGATAAATAACATGAAAAGTGGTTAAACTAAATAATGGAAGTAAATTGTATATTAGCCATGTGCATTCAGCAATTCACTTTATAAGCAAATGCTGAATATGGCCGCTGGTAACGGCATTCGGTTCTTCTCAGAGAGGGATTTATTTGTATAAAATTACAACACACAAAGCAAATCCAGATCATTGTTTGTTGCACTTTACACAGGGGTCCAGTCCTACAAAAAAGGTGTAGGAACTCACCAAGACTTCCACCCCCTCACAATTAATATAGTTTTATACACACACATACACACTGCATTTATATGTGTATAATCTATACACTTTGGTTAATAAAAGCAAATTAAAGCCATTGAAGGGTTGAATGGTTGCCATTGAGACGCCTCCTCTGTCACAGAGTCACTTAAGATGCAATAGTCCTATTTTTGCTGGGGGGAGCTAAATAACCACAGAGCAAGCCACACAGAAATGTAAGCACCATGTGTTCCACACAGTGTGGGGTGATCACTCAGCAGGACTGATGACAGGCTTGCATTTAGTGTACTGTAGGAAGTGTTACTGCCCACTACTAGAGGATCGGACTATCCCTCTAACCAGACTGTGCTCCAGCTCCTACCACCAGCAGCAGCAGTATTTACTGAAGCATTTCCGTTCTCTGTTCAGGGGGAACTTAGTTCCACCTGCCATAATAGTGCAGGAACTCTGTTTCCATGCGTTCCCACTGGACTTGATCCCTGCTTTCACATAAATAAATCTGGCTCGCGAAAAAGAGCCAAATGCGGTTACCCGCTGACATATTCAGTATTTGTTTATAAAAAGAATTTCCAAATGCACATGTCAATTGTATATATGTATATATATATATATATATATATATATATATATATATATATATATATATATATATACAGAAAAAAAGGAACACACTCACTGGGTCTTATGTGCATGGTATTTAATAATACATCAAGAGGCGACGTATCAGGGTAGTTAGCCCCATTCTCAGACCTTTACAAAATAAACCAAACTTATTACAATATATACATTACCCATCACCATCACCCGCGAACAACCGGGAAGTGCCCCTGGCGTCCTGCACATACCACTGCGCAGGTCTGCCGGTTGTCATGGCAACCGGACGTCGCAATCCTGTCAGTAGAACAGAAACAACATTAGTACATGTTAGACCGTTATCACACATATGCCAGGTAAGAATATTTACATTCCTAACATTTGTGGAAATAAGAGACTATAATCCTTAATATCAGGCAACTAAATCATTATGTTATCAAGGGGGTCCCCTCTACCTCTACCTAGGAAACTGCCCAGAATCATAGGTCATTACACACCCTCTAATTTTAGTTAAGGGCAAACATCTGACCTATACTGATTTATTGTTAGAGGAAGCAGTGCCAATCCAAATAGGTATTTAAACCCCTTGGAGCCAGTGTATTCAAAGTGAATATCCTCTTGGATTCTTTCTGTAAAAGTAGTTTGGCCCTGTCCCCCCCCCCCTCTATTTAGTTTAGGAACACGATCGATGATGACAAATCTGAGATCCGCAGCCATATGGCCAGTCAACGCAAAATGCCTCGCAACTGGCTGGTCCGATTCTTTTTTCAAATTGCCAGCCTAATAGCAGCTCGATGATTGGCCATACGGGTGTGCAGAGTGTCAACTGTCTTTACTACATAAAAAAGATCACAGGGGCAATGCAGCAAATATACAATAAATTCCGTAGTACATGTCACCCTGTGTCTCAATATGTATTTCTTGTTGGAGTGGGGATGTACAAACGTTTGTACATTTCCAACAAGAAATACATAATTAGACACAGGGTGACATGTACTATGGAATTTATTGTATATTTGCTGCATTGCCCCTGTGGTCTTTTTTATGTAGGAAAGACAGTTGACACTCTGCGCACCCGTATGGCCAATCATTGCGCTGCTATTAGGCTGGCGATTTAAAAAAAAGGCATTTTGCGTTGACTGGCCATACGGCTGCGGATCTCAGATTTGTCATCATCGATCATGTTCCTAAACTAGAGGGGGGGGACAGGGCCAAACTTCTTTTACGGAAAGAATCCAAGTGGATATTCACTTTCAATACACTGGCTCCAAAGGGTTTAAATACCTATTTGGATTGGCACTGCTTCTTCTAACAATAAATCAGTATAGGTCAGATATTTGCTCTTAACTAAAATTAGAGGGTCTGTAATGGGGACCTATGATTCTGGGCAGTTTCCTAGGTAGAGTGGACCCCCTTGCTAACATAATGGTTTAGTTGCCTGATATTAAAGGGTGTGTAATGGGGACCTATGATTCTGGGCAGTTTCCTAGGTAGAGTGGACCCCCTTGCTAACATAATGGTTTAGTTGCCTGATATTAGAGGGTGTGTAATGGGGACCTATGATTCTGGGCAGTTTCCTAGGTAGAGGTAGAGGGGACCACCTTGCTAACATAATGGTTTAGTTGTCTGATATTAAGGATTATAGTCTCTTATTTCCCCAAATGCTAGGAATGTAAATATTCTTACCTGGCATATGTGTGATAACGGTCTAACATGTACTAATGTTGTTTCTATTCTACTGACAGGATTGCAACTTCCGGTTGCCATAACAACCGGCGGACCTGCGCAGTGGTACGTGCAGGACGCCAGGGACACTTCTGGTTGTTCGCAGGTGATGGTGGCGGGTAATGTATATATTGTAATAAGTTTGTTTTGTTTTGTAAAGGTCTGAGGACGGGACTAACTACCCCGAAACGTCGCCTCTTGATGTATTATTAAATACCATGCACATAAGACCCGGAGCTTGCGTTCCTTTTTTCTGTTATAAGTGTTAATTTTGTTTGAATTTGGCTCTTTGAAAAGTGTGTGCAGGGCCTTGGCAACAGCTTATATATATATATATATATATATATATATATATATATATATATATATATATATATATATATATATAATTTTTAATACACATGAGTAATCATTTCAAGGGGTAACTAATTCTGAGTTTAATGTTTAAACCTACTTAATAACATTACAAAATACAGAAATATTTAAAAAATAATCATTATTTATATACATATATATCTAAAGTGTATTGCAAAATTATTTTATTATGCATAATTAAAATTGTTATATGACAATCTACAAATTACAGATGTTTCCATATCATGGTTCATTTCCAAATCACCAATGAGAGACCCCTTCCCTGAGGGTTTATAAAAAAATGCTTACAACATTAACATTGGCTCAAAAAGTTTCATATCATTATAAAGTGATGGTAAATCCTAGCGTTTTTGAAAAGCTAGGATTTACCAGTGCAACAAATAAGGTGGACTTTCAGTTATCAAGTATAAAATACATCATACTTAAAGTTCCTTTAATTGTCTGTAGCGTATGCCGCTCTGAGCTCTTCAGGTCACCCTCAGCAGAACGCTATTTTTTCAATAAGGTGCTGTTTCCACCTTTTAGCCAATAGCTGTGCAGCCCAGCTGGCATTATGCCAGATAGCTAGCACGCTATTCGCTAAAATCTCCTTAGTGATAAAATAGCATTCTGCCGTGGGAGGCCTGAGGCACTCAGGGCTATATTTCTCAAAGGCTGGGGGAACTCTGTATGTGTTTCGCCTGTAACTGCGCCCGAGCTCGCCTCCGGAGAAGCACATATGTGTGCCTGAATTCATAAAAAAATAGACGTAACTTTGCGCAGGTGAGCTGAGGTGTAATAATGATAAATTTCGCCTGTCGGAAAAAGCATTTACATCCTTTTTAATCCATATTTATCACAGTACATCACTATAAATATTTACGCCGCCATGTTTTGACTATTAAAAAAACATTTTTAGGCAACTATTTAGTTTATATTTATATTATATAATGTTTCTGTGCTTTTTTTTACATATGTTGATAATTTAAGATCACAAATATATTGATATATATATATATATATATATATATATATATATATATAAAACAGTCTCTTCTTGGTGCTGAGCCTTTGAAAAATTACTTAAAAGAAGAAAGTACTGCATCACAAGATGTAAAAGCTTGTATTATAATGGTGTTCGCCTCAGTCTGTATGGCGAAATATACAACACGCAATTGAAGCCGAAATTCAATTCCCTATCGGTGCCAAGCAATGATAAATAAGAAACTGGGCGTATTTGTAGGTCGGGCTGTTAAATTACGCCTATTACTAATGTATATTGTTGCACTCGGGAGCGCACCCATGCGCCTAGGCGATTGCAAGCGGATTGCGAAGAAGTTTCTTTGAGATTTGCGCAATTATAGGCGCAGAGTGCTGTGATGAATATGACGATCAGTTCATATGCGCTATTTTGGATGGAATTATAGAACAATGGCTTTGATAAATCTAGCCCTGAGTGTGGTATACGCTGCAGACAAATAAAAAAACTTTCAGCATGAATTATTTTATACTTCATGACTGAAAGTCCCCTTTATGTGTTGCATTGGTAAATCCCAGCGTTTCACAAACATTAGGATTTACCATCAATTAAATTTTCTTTAATATTGAAGTGAAAGAATGTCTGTAAATAACAGAAGGTTTTTTATTTGTCTAGCATGGTCTTTAAAACAAACTGAAGAAACACATTTTATCAGCAGTAGTTGATTTTCCTCTTTTTGTCTGTTGATCACTGTTACTAATCCCTAAATCTCTTCACAGCATCTTCTTTTGATTTACCTAAATATGCAAATTGAAGATCAGAAGCATTGATCACTGCTATAATCAAATAAACTCCAAAAGCATATTAGAAGTAATCTGGGTATACTGTTTAACCCTTTCAGTGAAACAAGCACCTCCTAATGTTATAGTGAGTAAAGCAATAAGTTGCAACTCCATACTCAAATATAACCATCATGCTACTTATGTTGTAAGGTTAAGGTGGTTGCCTTGCAGTAGTGTTCACTATAATTAAAGGGACAGTCAATACCATTATTATAATTGTTTAAAAAGATAGATAATGCCTTTACTACCCATTCCCCAGATTTGCACAACCAACATTGTTATATTAATATACTTTATAACATTTAAACCTCTAAATGTCTGCCTGTTTCTAAGCAACTACAGACTTGTATCGCATGTTTTTTTATTAGCTTTTCATGTGGGCCATATAGATAACATACAGCTAGATTATGAGTTATGCGCGCTTTAGGGAAATTAACAAACGCAACAAAAGTTACATTATTTAACCCCCTATAGCGCAGTCATTACAAGTTTTTAAAAACCCAGCTTGTGCATGCGATATGGTGCATTTAAGCACTGTTTTGTCCCATAAACATCAATGGGGAGAGCGCGTCAGAAAAAAGTCTAACACCTGCGATCACGGAATGAAATGCTCCGTAACGCAGCCCCATTGATATCTATGGGGAAAAAAACCTGAAGTTTAAACCTAACACCCTAACATAAACTCGAGTCTAAACCATAATCTGCCGCCCTCGACATCGCCGCCACCTACATCATATTATTAACCCCTAATCTGCCACTCCCAATATCGCCGCTACTATATTAAAGTTATTAACCCCTATTCCGCCGCACCCCAACATCGCCGACACTATATTAAAGTTATTAACTCCTATTCCGCGGCACCCCAACATCGCCACCGCTAAATAAAGGTATTAACTACTAAACCTCTGGCCTCCCACATCACTACCACTAAATAAACCTATTAACCCCTAAACCACCAGCCCCCCACATCGCAACAACCTAAATTAAACTATATTAACCCAACACCCCCTAACTTTAACATAATTAAAATAGAGCTAAACTAAACTAAACTATTTAAAACTAAATACTTACCTGTGAAATAAAACAATACATTACACAAAATAACAAACAAATTATCAAAAATAATAAAAAATATTCCTATTCTAATACCCATTTAAAAAAAAACACCCCAAAATAAAAAAACCTAATCTAGATAGAATAAACTACCAATAGACCTTAAAAGGGCCTTTTGTAGGGCATTGCCCTAAGTTAAACAGCTCTTTTACCTGAATTTTTTTTTTACAAAGACCCACTAACATTACAACCCCCCCCCAAAACCACAAATTAAAAAAAAACTATCTAAAAAAGCTTAAGCTACCCATTGCACTGAAAAGGGCATTTAGCTCTTTTGCTGACCAAACCCTAATCTAAAAAAAAACAAAAAAACAAAAATCCCTTAAAAAAACAATCATCCAATAGAATGAGAGCTGCTTAAATCCCATTGGCTGATTTGAACAGCCAATAGGATTTTAGCAGCTCTAATTCCTATTGGCTGATTAAAAATTTTCAGCCAATAGGAATGCAAGGGACGCCATCTTGAATCGCGTACCTTGCATTGAAGATTTAGTGTACGGCAACGACCGTATGAAGAGGATGCTCCACACCGGATGTCTTCAGGATGGACCCGTTCCGCGCTGCAGGTATCAAGATAGAAGATGCCGTCTGGATGAAGATTGAAGAGGCCATCTGGATGAAGACTTCTTGCTGCCTGGATGCGGATTTCACCGCCTGGATGAAGATTTCTCGCCGCCTGGATGAGGACTTTGCCTCCTGAATGAAGATCGTTCAAGCTGGACTTCAAAAACTGTAAGTGGATCGTCGGGGTTAGTGATAGGTTTTTTTAAGGTTTTTTTTTTGGGTGATTTTTTTTAGTTTAGGGTTTGGGTTATTCCTAAACAAGCTAAATGCCCTTTTAAGGGCAATGCCCATACAAATGCCCTTTTCAGGGCAATGGGTAGCTCAGGTTTTTTTTAGAGTTAGTTTTTTTGGGGGGGTTGGTTGGGTGGTGGGTTTTACTGTTGGGGGGGTTACAGGTAAAAGAGCTGTTTAACTTTTTAACCTTTTAAGGGCTTTTGGTAGTTTATTGTAGGCTAGGTTTTTTTTTTATTTTGGGTGGGCTTTTTTAATTTTTTTATTATTTTGATAGGGCTATTAGATTAGGTGTAATTCTTTTTCATTTTGGATAATTTTGTTTGTTATTTTTCGTTATTTAGTGTTTGTTATTTTTGAAATTTAGTCTTTTTTATTTTTTGTAATTAGATAGTTTGTCATTTTTATAGTAGTGTTAGGATTTTTTTAATCTGTAGTTTAGTTTTATTTAATTGGTAGTTAGTATAATTTTAGTTTAATAATTATATTAGTTTAATTGTTAGTTTAAACTTAGTTTTTTTAATTTGACAGGTAAGTTTTAATTTAATTTAATATAGGGAAATTGTAATTTTAATCTAAAGTTAGGGGGGGCGTTAGGTTTAGGGGTTACTAGTTTAATTTAGTTTATTGCGATGTGGGGGGCTTTTGGTGTAGGGGTTAATAGTTTACTTTAGTATATTTCGTTGTGGGGGGCTTGTGGTTTAGAGGTTAATAGGTTTATTACAGTTGCGGTGGTGTAGGGCTTAATAACTTTAGTATAGTGGGGGCAATGTGGGCAGACAGCAGATTAGGGGTTAATTATATTTAAATAGTGTTTGCGATACGGGAGAGCGGCAGTTTAGGGGTTAATACATTTATTATAGTGCTGACGATGTCGGGGAGCAGCGGAATAGGGGTTAATATTTTTTAGTGGCGGTGATATCGGGAGCGGCAGATTAGGGGTTAATAAATTTAACATAGTGCTTGTGATGCGGGAGGGCCTCGGTTTAGGTTTTAATAAGTAGTTTATGGGTCTTTAGTGTACGTTGTAGCAGTTTAGTTATGAGTTTTATGTAACAATTTTGTAGCGTAAAACTCATAACTACTGCTTTTAGATGTTGTTATGGATCTTGTCATTTTAGGCTGTAACGCAGGTTTTTTAGCCTCACTGCAAAACTCGTAATGGCAGCGCTATGTGAATCCCATTAAAAAACGTCATTTTTACGAGTTCGGTACTGACGTTGCGTTACAGGCTAAAAGGCTTGCGATACACCTATACCGACAAGACTTGTAATGGCTGTGGTGCTGTTTTAACGCTGAAAATGCCATTTTCAGCATTAAAACACAAATGCACAACTCATAATCTAGGTGATTGTGCTCTCTCCCGTGGAGTTGTGCATGACATAGCAGTAATTGGCTAAAATGCAAGTCAATAGATAATAAATAAAAAGCCATGCGATCAGTAGGCTGTTAAAAGAGGCTTAGATACAAGGTAATCACAGAGGTAAAAGTATAATAATATAACCATGTTGGTTATGCAAACCGGGGAATGGGTAATAAAGGGATTATCTATCTTTTTAAACAATAACAATATTGGAGTTGACTGTCCCTTTAAAGATACATCTATTAGAGCAGTGCTTTCCAAACTGTGTGTCGGGACACACTAGTGTGTCGGCAGCAGTGTGTAGATGTGTCCCTGCTTCAGCACAATTTTTTTTAAATGTATTTATTTTTTTGGTTTCTGACTTTCCGCCTGCCTGCTACGCATATCACATGGTTGACACGTGATTGATACCTTGTGAGTCACAGATCATCTTAACCAATTGGTGCAGTTCAGTGGGAACTGAAAGTATTCCCATTGGCGGCTTTGGCAGCACATTGGCTCCTGACTGCACGTGTAGTCTCCTTAATCGGTTTGTGACTGCATATGTAGTCAGTGAGTGCGACAGCAGTGTGTTTACAGCGCAGGCAGTAGTCAATCGGACTCGCCGAGCTCTGAGGGCGGCAGATTAAATGCTGAGCTGAAGTCAGAAGTCAGTGGTGTTTTTTTAAGCTAGCTCCCAGTAGTGCATTGCTGCTCCTGCTCTTGATATATGGATAGGAAGTGGAAACTTAAAAATGCTTGATGATGAGATGTGAGTGTCTTTATCTAATAATACACCAAATATTCAGAAACTGTGTTCATCCCATCAACCTCATACATCACATTAAAATAGTAAGTAGCTATTAGGGTTATTAAACTTTTTTTAATTCTTGCACATACATACTGTTACTTGTAAATACATTTTGTTATTATATAATTTATGTATGTGTACGTATCTCTTAAAACAAGTTAGTTTAACCTCCTTTTTGCTAGTACAACTGAATTACTGTGTCGTGAAATGATGTAGGTCTAAAAAGTGTGTCACCAACATGAAAAGTTTGGAAAGCTCTGTATTAGAGAATAATATAGCTAATAATATCAATACCGTAGTTCATTCAACACTTTATAAATATGAATTCTGTATGAATATATACAAAATATAATCTAACCCTTAGCCAAGGAATATGCAGTAATAAATCGGAAAACAATGAGTTAGCAAAATATGTCTTGTATCTTCTGATATAAATGAAGAGAGGAAATAACCAATTTATATATTAAGGTAGATCTCTTTCTTTCACATCAGATATGTAAATGAATGCAAACTATATTTTTCAGTTTGGCAGGACTTTTAATCTAATTCCTGTATAAAATGACTTTTCTTAAGGACCTCATAAATTTGAAAATGATTTTGTAATATTCTAGCAAAAAAAGGTTTATTCTTTTAAAAATGTCTGAATACTTAATATCGGAAATGTATGTTAAAAGGGACGTGAAAGAGACTGTACCGTTTAAACTAAACTTGTATTACTCAGGTAGAGATTGCAATTTTAAAAGTTGTTACAATTTGCTTCTATGATAACATTGTCTATGTTCTTTTGGTATCCTTTGTGGGAGAGCATACCTAGGTATGCTAATAACCATGCACTTGTCTGGAGCACTACATGGCAGAGGTTTTGCAACAGTTTGGGGCAATATTGAACCCTGCTGTCATTTAGTACTCAAATGTGTATAATACTGCTGCTACATGGTGCTCCGAAAACATACATGCTTCTAAGTCTACTTAAGTATTCTCTTCTCTCTCATTATAATTACTTAAAGTGCCATAAAACGATCTGTGCATATCCTAAAAGGGCTAATTTAAAATAGTTTGCATTACAACATTTTTTGCTAGCAAGTATTTTAAAATCATTTTCAAAAATAAACTAAATTATTTACATACCTAAGCTGCATGGAGCAGCCAACTCCACCCCCTTATCAGTGTTTAGACACAGGCATTGTATTTAAACTGAGTTTACAGTTTCTAGGCATGCTCCAGCAGATAATCCCTATTCACTTTTGCATTCTACCAAAAGGACAATAAACATAGATACAGCCATAAAAGGAATTGTGTGGGGGGAGTTAGAGCTTTAAAATTCAGAAACTAAAAAGAAAGGGTTAATGGCGAGGCACTGCAGTATAAATTTGCAGGTAAAGTAATTAAAGTACATATTATATTATTTTCTCTCTATCCCAACCTGTTTCATGTCCCTTTAATGCTGAGTTTGAGTTGTTTTTTATTTAATGTTTTTAACCTTTCTAACAGCCAATTCACAGTCAAAACAAAAAGAAACTTTACCAACGTTAGCTAAGTAAGGAAGGAGGAATGTATATTTATCCCTGACGAAGTAAAACGCGTAGGTTTTTCTCACTAGTGCTGTGTTTTTTGTTGTGCCTTGTAATCTACATGTTATTTTTTACTTTTAAAAAGCTAGGTTTTAAACCAATGGACATTCCCATTCTTCTTTTGTTGTGTTGCTGCTTTTGGTATTCTCTTCAACAAGGGATATTAAGGGAGAAGTAAATCTTATAATAAAAGCAAATTAGAAGTTTTGAATGGTTTGCTGTATCATGGAAGTCTAATTTTGAGTTTCATATCCCGTTAAATGATGATTTTTTAAGTAGTTTAGCCAAATGGCCTACAACAATAAACCTTAAATGAAGTGTATTTTTTTTTTATAGAGGGCTTGTCACGGATGGTGGTCCACATAGCATTATACTCTAACGTATGTTAAAGGGACAGTCTAGTCCAAAATAAACTTTGTTCTCTTGGTATTCTTAGAAGAAACCTAAACCTAGGTGGTTCATATACTAATTTCTTAGACCTTGAAGGCCACCTCTTTTCTGAATGCATTTGACAGTTTTTCACGACTAGAGGGTGTTAGTTATTGTGTGTCATATAGATAACACTGTGCTCACGTACGTGGTGTTACCTAGGAGCCAGCACTGATTGGCTAAAATGCAAGTCTGGCAAAAGAACTGAAATAAGGGGGCAGTTTGCAGAGGCTTAGATACAAGGTAATCACTGAGGTAAAAAGTGTATTTATATAACTTTGTTGGCTATGCAAAACTAGGGAATGGGTAATAAAGGGATTATCTATCTTTTAAAACAAAACAAAAAAATCTGGGGTAGACTGTCCCTTTAAGGTAAGCTTCTTTTTTAGATAAAAATTACAAAAAACAGAAAAATAGTTACTATTAAAAATACATTAATAAACACTAAATATATTTTATGCATCCTCCTCTAAATTGTGGACATTGCCATACTGGAACCTAGGTTATACTGCAGGTATTTTGAAGGAACGTTGCTGCTCATGTGCAAAGGGATGCAGTGAAAGCTACATTTTAACATGGCAGCAACCCATGACTAGAGGGAAAAGGATACCCTCAATACTATTTTTATAAAATGTATTTAGTGCTTAATGTCCCTTTAATGAAATTAATATAACTGAATATTCTACAAATACACAAGTTTAAATGTAAATGAAACACAATTGTCTTCTATTAAAGGGATAGTAAACCCAAAAAATGTATTTTATGATTCAGATAGAACATACAGTTTTAACAACTTTCCAATTTAATTCTATTATCAAATTTGCTTCTCTTGTTATCCATTGCTGAAGGGAAAGCATTGCACTACTGGCAGGAAGCTGAACACATCTAATTAGCCAATCACAAGAGACAGATGTGTGTAGGCACCAATTAGCAGCAGCTCCCACTAGTGTATATGTGCTTATTCTTTTTCAATATTTAATGCCAACAGCGTATGCTACTTTTTCCCGTCATGTAGTACTCCAGACATGTGCACGCTACCTATCTAGATATCTCTTCAACAAAGAACAACATGAGAATGAAGCAAATTTTATAAAAGAACTAAAGCAGAAACCTATTTGAAATTGTATTCTGTATCTGAATCATGAAAGAAAATGTTGGAGTTTCATGTCCCTTTAGGTCTTTTCCAAGCCCTCTTTGTGTCCACTCACAGATGGCTACAAAGATAGGACACTCAGACTCCCGTACTGGTCTTGCACAAGCACAATGACAACAGTGATTTTCTAAGCAAGCACACGGCCAGCAGTCAGAAGAGTACAATTCAGCTACACTGCAGGCACTAGATTCTGAGACTGCACTCAAGGGCCTCTATGTATCAAGCTGTCGACTTTCTTGCATTCGACGGCACCAATACATTCGCCTAAGATCGCCTAACATAGCTGCTGTGGACCTGAATACGTTCTCCCAAATTATCAAAAAAGCTGTCAAAAAGCCACGCACCAAGTACGGTGCGATGAGCAGCGGACTGTTGTTAACAGTCATCGATCTTGCTGCTTTTCGGCTTTTTCACAGCTTTCTTGCTACCCTAAACACCCACACTATACTAAACTATTTTACCCCCTAAACCGCCGCTCCCGGACCCCCCCGCAACTAAATAAAGTTATTAACCCCTAAACCGCCACTCACAGACCCCGCCGCAACCCTAATAAATGTATTGACTCCTAAACCGCCGCTCCCGGAGCCCACCGCCACCTACATTATACTTATTAACCCCTAATCTTCCGCCCCCTATACCGCCGCCACCTACATAAAGTTATTAACCCATATCCTGCCCCTGCCGCAATTAAATAAATTGTTTAACCCCTAAAACGCTGCTCACTGAGCCCACCACCACCTACATTATATTTATTAACCCCTAATCTGCCCCCCCTACACCGCCGCCACTATAATAAACATATTAACCCCTAAACCTAACACCCACTAACTTAAATATAATTTAAATAAATCTAAATAAATATTCCTATAATTAACTAAATTATTCCCATTTAAAACTAAATACTTACCTATAAAATAAACCCTAAACCAGCTACAATATAACTAATAATTACATTGTATCCAGTTTAGAGTTTATTTTTATTTTACAGGCAACTTTGTATTTATTTTAACTTGGTACAATAGTTATTAAATAGTTATTAACTATTTAATAGCTACCTAGTTAAAATAAAGACAAAAGTACCTGTAAAATAAAACCTAACCTAAGTTACAATTACACCTAACACTACACTATAATTAAATTTTCTAAATTAACTACAATTAATTACAATTAAATAAAATTAACTAAAGTACAAAAAAAAAACAACACTAAATTACAGAAAAAAATAAAATAATTACAAGAATTTTAAACTAATTACACCTAATCGAATCCCCCTAATAAAATAAAAAAGCCCCTCAAAATAATAAAAAAAGCCCTACCCTACACTAAATTACAAATAGCCCTTAAAAGGGCCTTTGTAATCAGCTCTTTTACCTGTAAAAAAATTACAATACCCCCCCAACATTAAACCCCACACACCCAACCCTACTCTAAAACCCACCCAATCCCAAACCCAAAAACCTAACACTAACCCCCTGAAGATCACCCTACCTTGAGAAGTCTTCACCCAACCGGTCCGAAGTCCTCAACGAAGCTGGGCAGAAGTGGTCCTCCAGACGGGCAGAAGTCTTCATCCTATCCGGGCAGAAGAGGTCCTCCAGATGGGCAGAAGTTTTCATCCAGGCAGCAACTTCTATCTTCATCCATCTGGAGCGTAGCGGGTCCATCTTCAAGACATCCGATGCGGAGCATCCTTCCAGGCCGACGACTACCCGACGAATGAATATTCCCTTAAATGACGTCATCCAAGATGGCGTCCCTTGAATTCCGATTGGCTAATAGAATTCTATCAGCCAATCGGAATTAAGGTAGGAAAAATCCTATTGGCTGATGCAATCATCCAATAGGATTGAAGTTAAATCCTATTGGCTGATCCAATCAGCCAATAGGATTGAGCTTGCATTCTATTGGCTGATTGGAACAGCCAATAGAATGCAAGCTCAATCCTATTGGCTGATTGCATCAGCCAGTAGGATTTTTCCTACCTTAATTACGATTGGCTGATAGAATTCTATTAGCCAATAGGAATTCAAGGGACGCCATCTTGGATGACGTCATTTAAAGGAATATTCATTCGTTGGGTAATCGTCGGCCTGGAAGGATGCTCCGCGTCGGATGTTTAGAAGATGGACCCGCTCCGCTCCGGGTGGAGGACCTTTTCTGCCCGGCTTCGTTGAGTACTTCGGCTCGGTTGGGTGAAGACGTCTCAAGGTAGGGTGATCTTCAGGGGGTTAGTGAAAGGTTTTTTTTAGGGGGGGTTGGGTGGGTTTTAGAGTAGGGTTGGGTGTGTGGGTGGTGGGTTTTAATGTTGGGGGGTATTGTAATTTTTTTTTACAGGTAAAAGAGCTGATTACTTTGGGGCAATGCCCCACAAAAAGCCATTTTAAGGGCTATTTGTAATTTAGTGTAGGGTAGGGCTTTTTATTATTTTGGGGGGCTTTTTTATTTTATTAGGGGGATTAGATTAGGTGTAATTAGTTTAAAATTCTTGTAATTATTTAATTTTTTTCTGTAATTTAGTGTTGTTGTTTTTTTTGTACTTTAGTTAATTTTATTTAATTGTAATTAATTGTAGTTAATTTAGGGAATTTATTTAATTATAGTGTAGTGTTAGGTGTAATTGTAACTTAGGTTAGGTTTTATTTTACAGGTACTTTTGTATTTATTTTAACTAGGTAGCTATTAAATAGTTAATAACTATTTAGTAACTATTCTACCTAGTTAAAATAAATACAAACTTGCCTGTAAAATAAAAATAAACCTTAAGCTAGCTACAATGTAACTATTAGTTATATTGTAGCTAGCTTAGGGTTTATTTTATAGGTAAGTATTTTGTTTTAAATAGGAATTATTTAGTTAACCCCTTAATGACCGGACCATTTTTCAATTTTCTTACCCTTAATGACAATGGCTATTTTTACATTTCTGCGGTGTTTGTGTTTAGCTGTAATTTCCCTCTTACTCATTTACTGTACCCACACATATTATATACCGTTTTTCTCGCCATTAAATGAACTTTCTAAGGATACCATTATTTTCATCATATCTTATAATTTCCTATAAAAAAAATATAAAATATGAGGAAAAAATTGAAAAAAACACACTTTTTCTAACTTTGACCCCCAAAATCTGTTACACATCTACAATCACCAAAAAACACCTATGCTAAATAGTTTCTAAATTTTGTCCTGAGTTTAGAAATACCCAATGTTTACATGTTCTTTACTTTTTTTGCAAGTTATAGGGCCATAAATACAAGTAGCACTTTGCTATTTCCAAACAACTTTTTTTCAAAATTAGCGCTAGTTACATTGGAACCCTGATATCTGTCAGGAATACCTGAATATCCCTTGACATGTATATATTTTTTTTTAGAAGACAACCCAAAGTATTGATCTAGGCCCATTTTGGTATATTTCATGCCACCATTTCACCGCCAAATGTCATCAAATAAAAAAAAAAGTTCACTTTTTCACAAATTTTGTCACAAACTTTAGGTTTCCCACTTAAATTATTTACAAACAGCTTCTGCAATTAAGGCACAAATGGTTGTAAATGCTTCTTTGGGATCCCCTTTGTTCAGAAATAGCAGACTTATATGGCTTTGGCATTGCTTTTTGGTAATTAGAAGGCCACTAAATGCTGCTGCGCACCACACGTAAATTATGCCCAGCAGTGAAGGGGTTAATTAGGTAGGTTGTAGGGAGCTTGCAGGGTTAATTTTAGCTTTAGGGTAGAGATCAGCCTCCCACCTGACACATCCCACCCCCTGATCCCTCCCAAACAGTTCTCTTCCCTCCCCCACAATTGTCCCCGCCATCTTAAGTACTGGCAGAAAGTCTGCCAGTACTAAATAAAAGGAGTTTTTCTTTTTTTTAATAAAAAAAAATAAAATGTTTTAGCTGTGATGGACCCCTGCCTTAGCCCCAACCTCCATGATCCCCCCCCCCCAGCTCTCTAACCCTCTCCCCTACCTAATTGCCGCCATCTTGGGTACTGGCAGCTGTCTGCCAGTACCCAATTTGCCCCAAAAACAAGTGTTTTTTTTTATCTTTTTTGCAATTTTTTATGTTTTCTGTAGTGTAGCAGCCCCCCACAATACCCCAACCCCCTCCCCCTCCCAGATCCTTATATATTTATTTTTTTTAATTCTTTTTTCCCCCCTCTTCCCTCCTCATTGGTGTCAGTGGCCAGCTAATCGCGCGCACACGCGCGCCCCCGCACGCTCCCGGCACCCGGCGTGCACATAGCACTTACAGGAACCGGATGCCGGGTAGCGATGGGCCGCCCACCCGCCTCCCTGATATGCTCCCACCCACCAACGAACCGGCACCATCGCTACCGGTGCAGAGAGGGCCACAGAGTGGCTCTCTCTGCATCGGAGTCTTCTGAAAAGGTATTGCAGGATGCCTCCATATGGAGGCATCACTGCAATACCCTGAGAGCTGCTGGAAGCGATTGCGATCGCTTCCAGCACTCTCTTAGACAACTGACGTACCAGGTACGTCTATTGTCATTAACTGGTTGTTAATGCATGACGTACCTGGTACGTCAGTTGTCATTAAGGGGTTAATTATAGGAATATTTATTTAGATTTATTTAAATTATATTTAAGTTAGTGGGTGTTAGGTTTAGGGTTAGACTTAGGTTTAGGGGTTAATATGTTTATTATAGTGGCGGCGGTGTAGGGGGGGCAGATTAGGGGTTAATATGTATAATGTAGGTGGCGGCGGTGTAGGGGGGCAGATTAGGGTTTAATAAATATAATGTAGGTGGCAGAGGTGTAGGGGGGGCAGATTAGGGGTTAATAAATATAATGTAGGTGGCGGTGGGCTCCGGGAGCGGCGGTTTAGGGGTTAAACACTTTATTTAGTTGCGACGGGGTCCGAGAGCGGCGGTTTAGGGGTTAATAAATCTAATGTAGGTGGCGGTGGTGTAGGGGGGGCTGATTAGGGGTGTTTAGACTCGGGGTACATGTTAGGGTGTTAGGTGTAGACATTACCATAGAAATCAATGGGATATCGGGCAGCTGCTTTCCGACTCCCATTGATTACTATGGTATCTGCGGCCTCCAGGGCGGCGGATTGAAAACCAGGTACGCTGGGCCAGAAAAGTGGCGAGGGTACCTGCTAGTTATTTTATAACTAGCAAAAGTAGTCAGATTGTGCTGAACTTGCGTACGTAAGCATCGATCTGTGTTGGACTGAGTCCAGCGGATCGTATGTTACGTCACTATATTCTACTTTTGCCAGTCTGTAGGGTTTGATAACTAAGGCGAATCAGGTTCACCACAAATACGCCGCAGAATTCCAGCGTATTTGCGGTTGACAGCTTGATAAATAGAGGCCAAGAGGTCTTATTTTCTTCTACTCTAGTACCTTCTATTGCACTTGATTTTGACTAAATTCCAAACTGTACATTTGTCCTGGTGTTTATTAATATTTGTAAAAGAGGCATTTTAGTTTACATAAATGATTACTCAAGGGTAATGGATTTACAAAAAGAGCAGTCTTGGAAACGATTTTGAGAATCATTTTTAAAAAAGATTTTGTAGCACAAAGGGAGTTTCTTTTTTGACTATCAGTAAGAGTTTTTAAAATTGTTTATTTGTTATAAAACACATAGAAACATAGATTTTTTTGAAAGTAAATAAGAACCCTAGGCCCAACAAGTCTGCCTAAAATTTCATAAAAGTGTAAACTTATTTAGTTTGTAGGATAGCCTTATACTTATCCCAGGCATACTTGAAGTGTCCCACAGTGTTTGTCATTACCATCACTTGTGGAAGTTTATTCCATGAATCAATCACCCTTTCTGTGAAGAAATTCTTCCACAAATTACTTGTGAATCTGCTACCCTTCATTTTGAGATCATAAACCCTTGTTCTTGAATTTTTCTTTTTAAGAAAAATACTCACATCCTCAGCTTTACTAAACCACTTAATATACTTGAAAATTACTATCATATCACCTCTTTCCCTTCTCTCCTCTAAGCTATACATATTTAGGTTATTGGACCTTTCCTGGAAAGTTTTATATTGACCATGTCCCATTTTAGTAGCCCTTCTTTGAACAGATTCTAGTTTGTTTACATCATTCTTTAGATACGGCAGTAGATTACATACACGCATATCTGTATACTTTAATGATGCTTTTTAAATTTCTAATGAGATGGGAGAAACAGCTTTTTCTATAACAAAGTACTGGTGTTTATTTTCTACTCAGTGAGGTCCACAGGTCATATTGAGTGGTTCTTCAATAAGGGTATATACCATTTAATGACAATGATCTTCATTTTCTCATTTTCAATGTGCAAAATGAAAACACAACATTATAGTGATCTAATAATCTGAGAGGGGAGTATATATTAAAAAATGTCTCTTACATTATCACTTACTTTAAAAGGAAAGGCAGTTTTCTTATTAAAGCATTACAAAGGGACACATCGCCACATTAAAGCCTTTGGTTATCAAAGAAACACACTCAACACTGGAGACACAAAGACAGATAGTTTACAGCTATGTAATGAGATATTTTGCAATGTGTTAACAAACTGTCTGTTAAATTCTATATATGCCAGGAAAGAAATACAAATATGTTAACTGGGTGTTTAATAGACGTTATTTTCTGTAATGCAAAAAAAATAATAATTGAGAAGCTTGTCTTTCTGAACAACAAAAATATAAATATCATAATGATAGAAATGATAAATGAAATCATATTAAAGTTTCATATATAATAAATGATGTTCAAATATTAAATCTGGTTCATGTCAATTGGAAATATAAACTCAAAATTTGATAGGCTCATCTTCCCTGCCAGTGCACAATCTGCTTTGGTTCTATTCTGCAAGGTTGCTGCTGGGACGAAAATATTACTGGTTCAATAATGTCAAAGAAACAATACCATAGGGGACATTATGGTGACATTGTGCTGACTTCAGTGAAACTCTAGTTAGCCCACTGGATGCCAAAAAGGACTGCAAAACATTAATTCCCAATGGAGGCACTCCCAAAATTGAAACACGAACGGGAAAACGCCTGGGATGGTTGCAGGGGTTAAAACACAGAGGTGCAGAGCCACTTATCTTAAAATGACCTGCTGAAACAAGTTAACACATTTAATGTTTCAACCATAATGGCCCTTTACGTTTCCTGAATTAAGCAGATGGTATAAAAAATATTTGTTTTCATATACTTGGATTGTGAAAATGTATACAAAAATAAAATAAACAGGGTCTTTTGATGAACGTTTAAGGTTTTTTTTCACTGGGGTATTTGCACATCTACACAGAAGAAAACAAAAAAAATACACGGTTAAAGGGACATGAAACCCAAAATATTGTTTTCATGATTCAGATAAAGAAAACAATGTCATGATTCACAGGAGGATAGCTTATGAGGAAATCCAGGTACTAAGGGACCCCCAGGCCAGATTCACTATAGTGGTTTGTAAGCTCGATCATGTCACACATACCCTAGTCTCAGTTTACTTACCCAATTCTCACCAGCCTGCTTGCCTTAGGAAAATCCTGAGATTAATTGACCAACATAAACAGGGCAGAGTCATAATAGCAGGGGATTATAACATGATCTGGGATACTGAACTAGACCGCAAGTCACTAACCCCAATTAAGTCCTCCTCCCAACTAACTCTCCTCTCCACACGCTTTAAATCAATCATGTCTGAATTTGGGTACTATGACATTTGGCGTTCCCTACATACCACAGATAGAGATTTCACCCATTTCTCCCAGGCACACAAAACCTACTCTAGGTTAGACCACATTTTCTGTTCGGCGGGGACTTTGGACTCAGTGCTCCAATCCAACATCCCCTTATGTCCATGGTCTGACCACGACCCAGTACTTGCGGACATGCAAACTTGTGACCCCTGTCTTCATAAAAACAGATGGTCTCTTCCGCGCAATATTCTAGCGGACATCCCCTTCAGGGAGGAGTTACGTAGAGATCTTATCGATCTCATCCAACTCAACGATAATGGTCAGACACCGATGATACTCTATGGGGAGCCATTAAGGCAGTAACCAGGGGGTATATCATCCGCAAACAAGCCCGTCTTAGGAAACTCGCTGGATTGTCCCTAGCACAAGCCCACTGCAAACTTAGGCTACTTGAATCTGCTAACAGAACAAATATTACGGAAGATCTGTCATCCCAAATCTTAGCGGTACGCTCGCATATTAACCATCTAGAACTGCAACGTACCCAAGAGAATCTCACAAGACTTAAACAGTTATTTTATTATAAAAGCAACAGGGCAGATACACTGTTAGCCAATAAATTGCGTCAGCGGAACAACACATCTCGCATACACCAAATCTCTTACAACAATAAGATCCACAAACTCCCCTCACAGATAGGTAACTGCTTTTCCGATTACTACTCCAAGCTCTACAACCTCGAGAGTACTGAGATTAAGACCCCTGCCTCCACACAACAGATCAGAAAATTTCTCGATTCTCTACACCTACCGTCCCTATCGACGGATCAACAAGAGTCTTTGACTAACCCGTTCACCCAGCAGGAGGTTAAGCAGGTTATCCAGCGCCTTAAAGCCCTTAAGGCCCCTGGCCCTGATGGATTCCCCGCACAGTTCTACAAAACCTATAGCCAAGAACTGGTGCCATTGCTTCTTAGGTTTTTGAACACTGCCAGACAGGAAGGCAGCTTTAAAAGGGAATTCTTGGAGGCTGAGATCATTATGATCCCTAAGCCAAACAAGGACCCCTCCTATTGCCCCAACTATAGGCCTATTTCACTTATAAACGTGGACATAAAAATCTACTCTAAGCTTATCGCCAATCGGATCTGCAAACTTCTGCCTACTCTAATAAACCCAAACCAAGTAGGGTTTATACATAATCGTGAGGGCCCAGATAACACTAGGCGCCTCATCAACATTGTTTGTGAGTCGACGAGAATGAACAAGCCCTTCTCGGTCATCTCTCTTGATGCCGAGAAGGCCTTTGACAGAGTCAGATGGAGCTACCTCTGGGAGACTCTTGACGTTTTCAAATTCCCCTCGGACATACGTCTCGCGATTCAGGCTCTATACTCCAACCCCACGGCAACGGTCAGGGGGATGGGGTTCCATTCAACTTCATTCCCCATTCATAATGGCACAAGGCAGGGCTGCCCCCTCTCTCCACTCCTGTTTGCCCTGGCAATTGAGCCACTTGCAGAAACAATACGCACTAACATGGATTTGGTGGGTATCACACTCTCGGGCTCCAAACATAACATCGCTTTATTTGCTGACGATGTGACGGTGTTTTCTGCAGACCCACTTCACACAATCCCTAGACTTCTGGAAATCCTAAAGTCCTTTGGCTCCCTTTCCTTCTATAAACTTAACGCCCCCAAAACTGAAATCTACTGGTGGGGTTTCCCCCAAAGCTATGTTTCAGCCCTCCAAAGGCAATTTGATTTCAAATGGTCTAGTAAGTGGATCACCCATCTTGGAGTTAAAATATCTAATGACCTGAAGCAGATGGTCAGGGATAATTTTTTACCCCTGCTGGCAGACTTGCGAGCATTGAAAAATGTCTGGGATCACAAGAGCATTTCTTGGATGGGCCGTATAGCCTCCCTTAAGATGTCGTTCCTCCCGCGGCTCACCTATCTTTTCAGATGCCTCCCAATCAGAATACCCACCCACCTTCTGCTTCAATTCCAAAGCGAGTGCACCAAATTTATCTGGCAGCACAAAACCCCCAGAATAGCACATAAAACTCTCCAGTTCCCGGTCCAGTTGGGGGGACTGGCCTCCCCATCCATAGTGAGGTATTACGAGGGAGCCATGCTCACGCATATCTCTCAGTGGGAAGTTCTTAACTCACATGATAGGTGGAGAGACATCGAACAAGCTTCACTGCCCTTTGATATCTATTTAAAGGACCTAATCTGGACCCCGGTCCATAGCCGTAGAACCTTGAATATACATAATTATGTAGTAGTGGAGTGCCTGGCATTTTGGGATAAGATCCGGCACCGCAAATTGATTGCGCCGCATCCCTCCCCGATCACTTCTATCCCAGGCCTCTTCACCGGCCTCCCTGAAACTCATCCCAACGCGTGGGCTAGGATAGGTGTAAAGCAAGTTTCAGCCTTTTGGTCTGAGTCTAGTGGAGACGGTTATCTCTCGCTGTCTAAGGATAGACCTTGTGAAGATATCCAGCCCTACCTCCACTTTGAACTCACTAGGATTAAGAGTTTCCTCTCTAGCTGGGGATTTTGCCCCTCCACTCCGCGTCAACTTACCCCTTGGGAATCTGTGTGGAGAGGTGGGCGTGGACTCCACAGGCCCCTTTCGAGACATTACTGTCTGCTGGAGGGTACGGTGCCCCCAGACCTAGCTCCACACTTGCATAAGTGGGATGCCATCCTTCACACTCAAATTTCGGCTAATGCCTGGCAAGGGTCCCTCACCCTAACCAAAAAATCTTTGCATTGTGTGACAATGTTCGAAACACATTATAAAGTCATCTCTCAATGGTATCTGGTCCCACTGCGGTTATCTAAGATGTTTCCGACGTCTTCTCCACAATGCTGGAGGGACTGCGGTGCCCAGGGAAGCATGCTCCACATTTGGTGAGAATGTCCCAGGTTGTCTCCTCTGTGGAACACATGCTTCCGCACTCTATCTACTCTCAAGATTCACTTGCCTAAAAACCCTGCCACAGCACTTCTACATTTAAATTTGCACGTCCTCCCCAAACATCAGCAGATCTTTTGCGTTTACCTCTTCTCCTCAGTTAAAACTAGTATTGCTAGATGCTGGAAGAAGGCTTCTCCCCCTAGTTGGTCTGATATTCTCAGAAATATGGCTTACTTACACGCTATTTAAAGAGACATTTTCTACAATCTGGACAAAAGCGACCTCTTTGAGCTGGTTTGGGCTGACTGGACGGACACACACGACATCACATGGCTCCCCCAGATCAGAGTATAAAAATGTACACTTCATCTGCCTCAGAAGAGCCCCAATAGGAACTCCCCTCCTCTTCCTTCCCCACCCATATAGATGAGCCCCCCCCTTCCCTCCCCCCCCTCCTCCCCCCCACCCCCCTTCTGATAATTTCTCAAGAAATGTACCGACTCCTACTTTCGATACCTCAACGCTTTAGTTGTACTTTTTCTACTTTTCTATTTTAGTACTTTATGATATGATATGTATTATAATGTGTAGGGGTCCTGCGAGTCCCCAATTATTGTTATTCTGGTTTAAACAAATAAAAATTTACTTTAAAAAAAGAAAAAAAAAAAGAAAACAATTTTAAACAACTTTCTAATTTGCTTCTATTATCTAATTTGTTTCATTCTCTTGGTATCATTTGTTGAAGGAGCAGCAATGCACTACTGGTTTCTAACAGAATACATGGGTGAGCCAATGACAATCAGTATATATATATGCAGTCACCAATCAGCAGCTAGAACCTGGGTTCTTTGCTGCTCCTGTGCTTTCCAAAATAAACATTTCAGCAAAGGATAACAAGAGAAGGAAGCAAATTAAACAATAGAAGTAAATTGGAAAGTTGTTTAAAATATTCTCTATCTGAATCATGAAAGAGAATTTTTGAGTTTCATGTCCCTTTAATGCAAAAGTAAAATATAAATGTTATTTAATTTAATATGAATTTGCTTTTTATGCTACTAATACAAAGAAATAAAGACCTGTACACTTGTTAATTTCAAATAATTTTATACATAACATTGTTTAAAGTATTCAAACTCTTAAACTCTTTTTAGCAGAACTTAAAATCCTAAAAAAAAAATAAAAGAAAAAAAAAAATTGAATAGCCAAGATATATTGATATTGTCAACCAGACATCCACAAACCTGGCCCTCCAGAGGTTTGGAACTAAATTTCCCATGATGCTCAGCCAGTTGATATGCTGGCTGATCATCATGGGAAATGTAGTTCCAAAACCTCTGGAGGGCCAAGTTTAAGGATGTCCGGAAGGATGTTGAAACTGCAAAAAAATAGAAATACATATATATATATATATATATATATATATATATATATATATATATATATATATATATATATGTTTAACACGTATAACTGTCTCTAATTGACCTTCACAGAAATAGAAACCTAAGTTTTATGAAAATTAGAATGTTACCCTTATTTTTTTAAATATTTTAAAAAACTGTCTTTTTAAAAAAATTAATGTATATATTATATTTATTCTCA